>NC_056728.1:1895108-1952033 GCF_019279795.1 Protopterus annectens
ACTTTGGTAAATCTAGTCCCAGTATTAACAAGGGGGGTAGATATAAACTCATTCGGGCCAAAATATGGTTTGGCTCTGGTTTCCCTCAAAGATGATGTGAGGTCATTCCATTGCCTCTCCAACTCTGCATGTGAATAGCCTCTTTCTATCAAATTATCACCAACATTGGCAAGTTCAGAAGAAAAACCAATTTCAGAAGAGTTCATCCTAGATGCTCTCATACCCTGCCCTCTAACTAGATTCCTAAAGATATAGCCAGGATGCATGCTCGTCCTAAATAAAAAGGCGTTCTTATGACATGCCTTATGGTGGACGCCAGTGTTAATGATACCCGAATCCAATTTCTGAATGTGCACATCAAGATAATCTATAAAATCAAAAGAAAATTTAAACGTAAATTTCAGGCAAGTCATCAAGTTGTTCACTTCTTCAAAGAAGTTACTAAACTCCAAATAGGAACCATGCCATAAAATAAACATATCATCAACAAAACGCCTATAGAATAGAACATGTTCTGTGAAATTGTTCTGTATAAATAAAACATCATGTTCCCATTGAGCAAGGAACATGTTGGCGTAGCTATTGGCACAAGACGTGCCCATAGCTACGCCATGTTTCTGCAAATAAATATTCTTCCCAAAAATAAAGATGTTATTGTTATGGACAGTTTCCAAAAGGAAACATAGCAGCTCTGTAGTTCGTTTGTGCTACATATTTTTATCTGTTTATTTTTGTGACTACGGAGCTTTTATCCCCCGGTTTACTGACTATTTTGACTTTTATATTTATATATATATATATATATATATATATATATATATATATATATATATATAAAAATATATATATAGATGTATACACTCATACACACACATACACACACGTGTGTGCATGGATCCCTAGATAAACACTGAATGCTCACAACTGCGAATGTTATAACAACAAACCGGGAATATCAAAAACCTAGAACATCAAAACCTAAACAAGAAACATAAAACCCACTTTTTTGCAGGAGAATAAACCCCCTTGCACTGCCTGCTAATTATATATACAATCTCTAAAATTGTAGTATAGTGAGGAAAGAAGCAAAATCCCAATCTCCAGTGTACCATAATTCTGCACAATGAAGATCTTTCTTGTTCAATGTTCTTGGTTTTCAATGTTCCTGGTTCAATGTTATAACGGTCACTGCTGCACTGCTGTGAATGTTCAATATTTAGGTAGGGATATATACGAAATAACCAACACGAAAAAAAACAAAAAAAAAGTTCAGAAACACGAAACTTCACATGCTCGACAAACCAAAATCCCGACAATCAACAAAACAAATACCTTTCCCAAAAAACACACACACAATGCAAGCACACCAAAAACCTTACAAACCTACACTAAACCTTACATACACAACTATCTATGCACTAACCTTAACCCAAACCCTAACTCTAAGGTCTGTCACTATCGCACACTTACCTTACCCACACCCTAACCCTAACTCATTTAATCCGCCCCTAACCCTCAAGTCCATCACTATTGCACACTTACCTTACCCGCACCCTATCTCACTTAACCCGCCCCTAAACCTAAACTCCGTCACTATCGCACACTTACCTGACCCACACCTTACCCTAATGTCCGTCGCTATCACACACTTACCTTACCCACACCCTGACCCTAACGTCCATCATTATCGCACACTTACCTTAACATGTCGGTGTTGTCAGCATCGGGATTCTCAACTGTCAGTCTTCTCCATTGTCGATCTTCTGGTGTTGGTGTTCTCGTTGTTGGCGTTCTGCGATTTCGGTATTTTCAGGTAGACCCACACACACACACACACATATATATATATATATATATATATATATATATATATATATATATATATATACACTCTGTATAATCCAAAAACAGTAGCAACCACAAAGGCTGTGGTAACTGGCATAAACCTCTTTATTGTAGACTTAAAACACAGCAAAAACAAAGACATAAAAAAATAAAGATGAGCGCTTTTGGACTTAGAATAAGTCCTTCATCAGATCTATTAAGTTCAAGTACTACTGTCCTTTTATAGTCTGAAAGACCAATAATATTTCTGGTCAGGCGTCACGTTCACAAAAACACATATTTTAAAAACTTGCTGTATGAATAAATGTCAACTCCTCATTGAATCCAATTTTAAATAGTAATAATAAACAAAAATATTGCTTAAAATATTATTTAAAACAAAATAGCACATAGCCTTAATTAGCTAGTCAAATTATGCGATGGCTCAAGTAAACCAATCGGGGATCCTTAAAAATCAAGTTGCGGAGTTTTAACCAAACAAATGTATGTTCATGGAGCCTATCAGATACCAAGTAGAACTTGTTATATGTTAAGCATCAACCTATGTGTATTTTCCTACTTTTGTAGCTGTGGTGGTCATCTTTGTATTATATGGAACTGTTTTTTCACTTTTTGTGGTTTTGCTGCTGATTGCTCCAGTAAGATCTTTCCATAATTCTTGTCCACCTATTAATACGTACACAGCTTTATACAATAAATGACAAATTAAAACAAGGATAGTCCATGTAAAGACAACCAAAACTTCTTAAGCAAGTTTACATGCCAAATAAATACTACAAATATGACCACCGCAGCTACAAAAGTAGGAAAATTTAATATACACTCAGCGCCTCGGCATGAAATGCAAGTCGGAAGGCATTTCATGCCGAGGCGCTAAGTGTATATTAAATTTTCCTACTTTCGTAGCTGTGGTGGTCATCTTTGTAGTATTTGGAACTGTTTTTTCACTTTTTGTGGTTTTGCTGTTACATGCCAAATAAAACCTAATACTTGCATGTGTCTAAACAAAGAGAGCCAATGTTCATATGACCAATTAAAACTGAGTATGCCAATGCCAAGTATTAACCAATAAAAATGAATCATCCTCGTGAAATAACAACATGGTATCTATATTATGACAATCAACGTAAATTACGGTATGTACTTATTTGATTGGTTTAGGATGTCTGTCATGTGCTCCCATTTGTGGGGACATTTGGCCTGTTTTATTTGGCATGTAAACTTGCTTAAGAAGGTTTGGTTGTCTTTATTTTGAGTTGATTTTTCATTGGTGTTTGAATGAGCTTGTGTTTTGGATTTTAAATTGTATTTTATATGCACAAAGCCAGCATGATAAGAATACTTTATTGGCTGACTCACGTCATATCTTAATTTTAATAGGTGTTTGCAGCACGCTGTAGTATTATCAGAAAAATCAGTAGGGACTCAAGTTTTATACGTGATCATTTACATCTTTATAACATTGATCCAAAGGGGATACTCGCATTCTATCCATCATTGACATTTTATATTATTTATGCACTAAGATGCTTTGGTTCACGTAATACACAACGAGTTACACCATAAAGCAATGTTCCTATTAAGCAAAATGATAATAAGATTGATGATTCATGCTATACTTTAAAACTTAATATCACTTTATATAATTCAAGTTGACACTTCGATGATTAATATAAATTACAGCGGTAGCGTTGTTGCCTCACAGCAAGAGGTTCTCCTGTTCGATTCACGGCTGGAGTGTCTTCTGTGTGGAGTCTGCATGCGTTCCCCACCATGGTCAAGTGACCTCTGAAAGACATGCGTGAATGGGCGTGCCTTCACTGAAGGTTGGGCGATGGGCTAGCAACCCGGCACCATAAAAAATCTACTGCCAATCATTAGCGGACCTGAGTTCCACTGTGGCAATCCCTAACTGGGAAAAGCCGAAAAGACAAACAAGAACAATGTTTTATACGGCATATGTTAGATCTTGCGAATTTAACTCTGATTGGCTCAATCTTTTCAACTTGATTTGTTATTGGTGTTTACCTGAGTCTCTGTCTAGGCCTTCCAGATATATTTTACATATTTTATATGCATGGAAACAACATGTTAATAAGACCTTATTGGTTGACTCACACTATATCTTAATTTTGATTGGCATTTACGACAATCTTCACAACATGGTATAGCTTTATTAGAAAAATCGGTACTTGAGTATTATTGCAACCACAGAATTCGCAGCATTTTTGGCAGGAAGTTAGTTTAGTCATAATGGAACATTGCCGAGAATGCCACGAATTCTGTCAAATTTAAAAGTTAATCGCATTAAGTACAAAATGAATAGGAAGGTAACAAGTAAAAATAAAGTAAAATAAACATAACTTGTATTTCTATACATATTAAGTGTTATACCCACCTATGAAACCCTGACAATTCTAGCAGTACAAACAAGATCAGTGAAATAAGAACTAATTTCAATCAATTCTAACAGCGATAGCTGTTAAATTTCCACCACAAAAAATTCAGATAGCAATAACTTACTTACTATTATAATACTGTCATTTATATATATAATAGTTTAATTAAAACTATTTACATAAATTAAAAGTGTTGTACCTTCTTTTTTATACATAATATTCCAATTAGAAAAGGTGTGCCTTAACTTATGAAAAGCAGATTTCTAGTGAGAGTGTGTAATGCACTGTGGTCGCATTACAGTCATTTAACTACCTTTATTTTTTTTAATTGCAATGTACTTCGCTTTGCTTGTGTTTACTTCATGTGACTTGAAACATAGGACAGCTGCTAGCTACTTTTGTTTTAAAACTGCAGACAACAACTAATTTCTGTCATGTATATCTCTAGTTGTTATATATCTCACATTCCGGCAGGAGAACTGCTTGTAGATGAGACGTTTCTGTTGTTCACAATGTAGTTGCGATAATACGTATGAATGCATTGATAGCATTTTCGGTTAAGAACAGAATGTTGCCGAGAATGCTGTCAGTGCAGAACAGCTGTGGTTGCGATAATACTAAGTACTGAAAAATCAGTAGGGATTTCAATTTTATTTGTAGATCTAAGGGAGATAGCTACATGATAATGATTTATAAACATCACCATCGCATTGTACTATCCATATACTTCAGATGTTCTGCTGTATCTGATAGTTATATGTAATGCGCGATGTTGCAAAGTGATCTTCACACTGAGTAGTATGTCAGTGGGAATGTAGATTTGTCTATAGTACTTTCACCATCTAGAAATGTACTGATAAAATATATACATTTGATTTTTCATTCAATGTTTATTACTAACAGTTTTTATACTATAGTACACTTTGTTAGGAAGATCACAATGAGACTACCATTTGATTAGAAGAGCTAGACAACTTTTAGTCAATACAAAGTTGATTTTTATGGATCCCTGATTGGTTTATTTGAGCCATTGCATAATTTGACTAGCTAATTAAGGCTATGTGCTATTTTGTTTTAAATAATCTTTTAAACAATATTTTTGTTTATTATTGCTATTTAAAATTTGATTCCATGAGGAGTTAACATTTATTCATACAGCATTTTTTTTTAAATATGCGTTTTTGTGAATGTGACCCTTGACCAGAAATATTATTGGTCTTTCAAACTATAAAAGGACAATAGTGTTTGAATTTAATAGATCTGATGAAGGACTTATTCTAAGTCTGAAAATGCTCATCTTTATTTTTTGATTTCTTTGTTTTGCTGTGTTTTAAGTCTACAATAAAGAGGTTAATACCAGTTACAGCAGCCTTCGTAGTTGCTACTGTTTTTGGATTATACGGAGTGTTTATCATCTGTGATGATCTTTTAGCTGCCATTCCATTCAATTATCTGGGTTGCGTTTGAATAGGGTTAATGAGAAGCTCTGTTTTACATGAATAGGGAGTCTATTTCAGAGAAGCGACAGTCTCTGGAAGACATATCTGTTTCTCCAGCATGATCTGTTAATGCCACAAGCTAGGTTGCTATCCCTAGAGTAAGTGACTCTTGAGACATTTGACTTATGGATGTCCAGCATTTCCATTAATGCAGGGTTGGAGATTGACCTATAGGCCAGGCACAAGTCACCTCTCAGCAGCCTATAAGATACAGAGTAAAATGACAGGGCTTTGTAGGTCATGGCTTGGAATCCCCGTATTTTCTTAGTGAGAAACTTTTGAGGTCTCTCCAGCTGTTGCAGGTGTCTGGTGAGGTACATGCAAAAGGGTGCATTACACTCTATTAGTGGTCTGATGAGGGTCAAGTACAGTTCAGTTATAACATCCTTTGACCTGGATGCTATGCCCTACATAGGTGCACTGTGTAGAAGGCATTCCTTACCACTGTGGAAATTTGGTGGTCAATGTTCAGATTGCTGTCAACCTGTGTTCCCAAGTCTTGCACCACTGGGTTGGAACTCAGGGGGGGGGCACTGTCAATATTGTAATTTATAGGGAATTCCGTTTTGCCAAAGGAATAATAATGCATTTTTTTGCATTTAGTTTTAGACCATGGCTTTAGCACCAATCATCTGTTTGTGCTAGCTCTTCCTGTAATATGTTGACGTCACTGGGGGACTCAGTGATTGCCCCCAGTTTGCAATCATCAATGAACTTGGTTAACTAAATATCATCTACTTTGGCCTGGACTTCTAAGAAGTACATGCCAAACAGTAAAGGGCCCAGCACAGACACCTGTTGTACTCCACTGGTGACGGATCTACTGGTGGAGGTGGACTCACCGATTTGACAGAGTGTGTTCTGTCGGTGAGCCAGTTGGCTACCCATCTAGTAACATAAGGGTTAATACCTATCTGGGAGAGTTTCTCAAAGATGCCAGAGTTGGGAATTATGTCAAAAGCCTTGGAAAGGTCAAGATAGCCTATGTGCACTGTCTTACCTTTGTCCATGGCTTTGGTGACATTCTCAAAGAAGTCTACCAAGTTTAATAAGCATGATATACCCATAATGAAGCCAAAGGGGTTGGGTCCAGCATTTGGAGGTGACCTATGTCCTTGTTGTTAAGGTCCATGATACTTCCTTCCATGGCCTTGCCAATGAGGCTGGTTAAACTTATGGGTCTGTAGTTCCCAGGGTCAGTTGATGGCCTCCCTTTGTGCAGGAGGATTACTGTTGCTCTTCTCCATTCTGCAGGAACATAGCCAGTTCTCAAGCTAGGATTAAAGAGAATGTCAAGTGGGTCCACTAGGTCTTGTTTTAGATTGTGTAGTAAACAAACTGGGATATTATCTGGTCCCACTGAGGCCGTGTGTTTGGCCTTGGTGAGTGCAGAGATTACCTGTTCTCTAGAGATACTAGGCAGAGGGCTGGTGTCAGGTATGAAATGGGATATGGTAGGGGGGATAGGGGGGTGAAGTTTATGCTGAATCTGTCAGCTAGCAGGTTGGTGATATCCTCCAGTGTAGTATGAGTGATCCCATCTACAACCTTTTTGGCATAGCTGGGCATTCCCTTTTAGTCTTTGGATGTAGCTAAAGAATGCCTTATAATTATCCTTGGCTAGGGATGTGATTTTAGTTTAGTAATTTGCTTTAGAAAACTTTACAAGATTTCTGATTTTCCTGTTTAGGCTTAGGAGGGAACTCTTCCTCTGCAGAGTGATATCCCTATTGCTTTTGGACAATTTGAAGTCCACCACTGTAGCTTGATTTTACGAGAAGACCTAGTTTTGTTCTGGTCACGTACAGCAGATATGTAGTTGCTTAAATGTTTGTACAGGGCATTTGTGTACACTTCTGCATAGTGATCATTGGTGTCTGCAATTGTGGGTGACATGAAGCTTTTTATACCATCACTTAGTATGTTGTAGTTAGCATTGGTGAAGTTTTTTTATACTTTTTGTTCCTCTGAGGGTGCCAGTTCCAGTAGTTACTTCAAACAAGACTGATTTGTGGTCTGACCTAACCAGGAAGGGCATCACGTATGGGAAAGTACAACAACCCCCCCATGTTAGTGGGTACTATGTCCAGAGCATTAGAGCCCCTAGTGGGGGTGCAGACTATCTGTTCCAGAGCATTTGTGTTAACAAAGTCCAGGAACACATAGGCGAGCATGCTTTTACTCATTTATGTCCCTCAGGCTATGGAAGGATAGTTGAAATCTCCCATGACTAAGGAGTTGGGCTGTATGGTGAGGGATTCCAGTAAATTGAGGTAGGTGGTGTGCTTATCCTGGTTCATGGTGGGGATCTATAGCTAGCAATTATGTGGTATGGTACTTTCCCAATAGTTGATTGGACATGGAGTAGTTTGACAGAGTAATGCTGTTTGACCAGTCTTGAAGTGTATTTGGTTTTAATGAAGATGGTACATCTCCTCCTTTGGTTCCTTCATGCTCATCTTGAGGTCTGAATGTGTGGAAGGCATTGTAGCCTTGTACGGCCAGGGTGCTCTTAGTGACCTTGAACCATGTCTCGGTAACTGCACAGATTTCAGCATCTTCCAAGGTGAGGAGTGCTTCCAGGGAGTGCAATGTCATGTTTTAACTCCTAGTATTAAGCAGCACGACTCTGACTTTGTCTTGATAAGACTTTGTTATGTTGGAAAATTATTTTTCTCACATTGCTTAAAGAAGGCACTAAGGTGGAGGCAAGGGTCTTTGCCAGTATCCGAAAGCATGGGGGGGGGGGGGGGCAGGTGCAGCTCATCTCTATTAAAGCAGCCAGGTCTGTCTACCATATCCTCCCAGGCTGACAGATATTGGATCCCCCTGGACTGTCACCAGAAGCTGAGACAATTGTTGAAGTCAGTAATTTTTTTGTGTATATTGTGGGATTATCCTGGGCAAGAATAGGATACTGCTTAGGGCTAGGGACATACCTGTCTGGGACACATACTCAGAGAGTTCTGTCATGTCTCGGTTCATGTAGTCCAGAGATATACATCTCAAGTAATTCTCTCCAGTATGGACTATGGCAGAGTCATAATGATAATTACTGAGTGACTTGAGTGCACGCATGATTTGTCAGATACTGGCACCTGACAGGCAGCTGACTGTGACCCTCTCCTTGTCCAGTCTGCTGAGGGGGACATCTGTGTGTTTCACGATGGGGTCACCTGTGACCAAGACATTTGATGTGTTTTGTCTTAGGGGCTTATTTACTGAGACACGGATGCATGTGTTGATATGTGTTCTGGTTTCTTTATGCTTAGTGGCGAGTGTGGGTTGTGTGTGTTTGGGAGGTCTCTGTTCTTTTGGCAGGCATGAGTACCTCCATGTATGTGGGTTTATGTATCATGACCTTATTTTGTATGACAGGTGAGGTTTGCGTGTGAGGTGAAGCATGTGTGCTGACAATCTTTTTGATGTCTAGTTTGTTTTTATGTGAGAATTGACTTCAATTCCACAATGCATTTGCATCTCTCACATAGGGTGATAGTTGCTTTAGGAGTAAATTGTTGTCAGTATACATGAAGCAATTGCTACATTGCCTCAAGATGCCCATATCAATCGAGCTGGCTGGAGAAATGATGGGAAACTGCCTGTCCATTGTGGCAGGATTTTTCTGAATGTGATATTTGGGAAGGAAGTGGGCTAGCTGGACTTAGTAACAAACAGCAAAAATGAAGCAGCAATTCAGTTAAATACAGTTAACAAAGTGCAGTGCTGGCTTAAAATATACTTATTTTTTATGTTTTTTTTCAGTGGATGCCTTGGATTTTAGTGCAGGTGCACTCCAGACCTCTGGCTAAAGTTGCCAAACATTGAACAGCTCTGGTAAACTGAGTGCAAACGTGCACAAAAGCGAGGCTTATACAGGCAAATTTAAACAGTTCTAAATCCCCAATTCACATGCATCCTGAGCTGCGCACTTCTGCCAAAAGGGTGCAGGGAGGTCCTCTGAATGTAGTTTAGCAAAAGCCATTTTACACTTCAGTGAGAATGTAGTGTTTATGGTCATTGGCTGATTGGGGTTACCTGGTCTACGGCTTGGAGTAAGCACTTTATTGGTTCTTTCGAGCTTTTTTTTTTAAATTGTTTGAGGTTTCAACCTTCTGTTTCTTAAAAAGTTACCTTGTGAGTGTTTCTGTCATTTCACACAGAGCTAATCGGGGGAGGGGCACTGAGCAAAACTCTGATCTGTGATATATAACATTAAGTATCCTGTTTTTTACTTATTTTACTAGCTATTAATTATTCTCGATATTTATAGCACTTTTGTCTGCTGCATACCTTTTACTATATTTTATAACCATAAACTAATCTCCACTGTTGTACTAAAATTGTCTGCCTCACAGGGCCTGATGAATAAGGTTTTTACTGTCGCACTGTTTGCAAATTTTTTCTATCTAGTTTCACTGTGTGTATGGTATTAACTGGAAAATTTCTTCATTTGTTAAACATCTGGTTGTTTGTTCTGATTTCCTGCCAAGGAGGGTATTATATAACTGATTTAGTTTCCCACCCCTGCTCCCTATTGGTATCTTGTTCTTATACTGTACTTGGTGGCTTTGCAGTTGCCCGCCCCTACTGTAAATTTGATCTGAGACACTCCTCCCAGTCTAGTGTCATTAGTTCATTCTACCTAATACAGAGAGAACATTTGAGAAGGCTAACACACTTAGTTTCTTAACCTTGAATTATCTTCTGCTCCTCCTTTCTACCTTTCTCTCTTTCCACTTTTTCTGACCGAGTGTGCATCTCAGATGATAAGTATATTTTTTGGCAATTTTAACTGTTCAGAGTTGAATAAAACAATAATTGAATTCAGTTCAGAACACATTTTGAATAGATTGCATTTATTTAAACTGTATTTGCTTTAATACTGCTACACACTCAAGTGTGCTAGCGTGCAATGCACTTGAATAGTTTTTAGTGATGTTTTAGCTGCTTTTCTGTACAAACAAATTCTAAGCTTGTTTCCTGCCTTTCCTGTAACTAGTCTAGTCCAGATATGGATTTGTTGTATCCAGGACTGTTTGTAAGCTTCTGAGCCCCCCAAGCCTTTCTGTGTTGGAGAGAAGCCTTCTAACTTATCAGTGGGAGTGGTAAGCACTACGTAGCCTATTTATCACAAGAGGAGTGGTTTCTGGCTCAGAAATTGTAGTTTATTGGCCATTTGGGCAGTTTTTCCATCTCTTTCAACTTTCTGGTTTAAAAGCCCACATTTGTGCTTGTTTCCCATCTTTCCTGTAACCAGCCTAGCCCCGATTCAGATTTGCTGTATCCACGACTGTTTGTAAGCATCTGAGCCCCCCCCAAGTCTTTTTGTGTTGGAGGTAAGCCTTCTAACTTATCCGTGGGAGTGGTAAGCACAAGGTAGCCTATCTACCACAAGAGGTGTGGTTTCTGGCTCAGAAATTGTAATTTATTGGCCGTTTGGGCAGTTTTTCCATCTCTTTCAACTTTCTGGTTTAAAAGCCCGTGTTTGTGCTTGTTTCCCACCTTTCCTGTAACTAGTCTAGTCCAGATACATATTTGCTGTATCCAGGACTGTTTGTAAGCTTCTGAGCCTCCCAAGCCTTTCTGTGTTGGAGGGAAGCCTTCTAGCTTATCAGTGGAAGTGGTAAGCACTAGGTAGCCTATCTAACACAAGAGGAGTGGTTTCTGGCCCAGAAATTGTAGGTTATTGGCTGTTTGGGCAGTTTTTCCTTCTGTTTCAACTTTCTGGTTTAAAAGCCTGTTTGCACTTGTTTCCTGCCTTTCCTGTAACTAGTCTAGTCCAGATACATATTTGCTCTATCCAGGACTGTTTGTAAGCTTCTGAGTGGTGCCATTGTCTGCTCTTCAATTTAGTCCTTAGATCTGCTAGTTCTCTTCTGTCCTGCAGTTTCACTAGATTATTAGTCTAGCACTTTACCATACTTCTTGTGGCAATTATTGTAGCACACAAAAGTGCAACCAGCACTAAATGTTCTACAAGGAAACAGCTCCAGTACTTATTATTAATGCCCACCCCTTCAGGCATGTCTAAAGGTTAGTTCCCTGTACTTTCTCCTATTAACCTGGTGAACTTGGGCATCCTGAGGCAATATAGCAACTGCCTCATGTACACTGACAACCCTGTCCTCTTACCTCCCAACACTCAGACTTGTGAAAGATGCACTTATATATCCAAATTGGAAGCCATGCACCCTCCAGCCAAGACCGGTATAGTGTGTATATATATATATTTTATTTATTTATTTTTTATTTAACATTTGTTGACCGGGAATGTCTGACTAGGTTCCACAGAGCCTGTTTTCAGCAGAGGCCCGGGGAGAAATGCTCCAGATGCATGTCTTTGGAATGTGGGAGGAAACCGGAGTACCCGGAGGAAACCCACGCGAACACAGGGAGAACATGCAAACTCCACACAGAAGGCACCCCAGCCGAGAATCGAACCGGAGAACCTCTTGCTGTGAGGTGACAATGTTAACCACTGCACCACTGTGCCGCCCATATATATATATATGACATGGAACTCATAGCCCTCCAGAACACACACCAGCACTGCCTTCACATAAAAACACAAACCACACACCCACCTTCGCAGAAGCTCTCATTTAAAAATCTGCCCAAACAGCAGAGACCTCCAAGGCAGAAATGCACTCGACCACCACAACACAACACTAATTATGAGACACATAAATCTCCTAAATAATGTGCCACTCAACCAAAGCCCTTAAGACAAAACAGCATGCCCAATACACTAGTCATAGGTGACTCGATAGTGAGGCACACTGATGTCTCACTCACTAGGTTGAATAAGGAGAAAGTAACAGTCTGCTGCCTGTCAGGCGCCAGGATCTGCCACATAATGGATGCACTCTGGTCCCTCAGCAACAGGTACAAATATGACTCTGTCATTGTACATGTTGGTGTGAATGACCTGAGGCGTACCTCCCTGGACTACATGAAAAGAGACATGGAGGAGCTCTTGGATTATGTAGCCCAGGTGGGTATGACCCTAGCCCTGAGCAGCATCCTACCATCATCCAGAATGATACCACAGTACAAGCAGAAAATGATTGATTTCAACAACTGGCTAAGTTTCTGGTGTCATTCTAAGGAGATTCAGTATCTGTTTGCCTGGGATGACATGACTGACAGAACTCGATGCTTTGCCAGAGATGGCTTGCATCTATTACACCTCTTGCCAACCCTGTAGTGCCTTTTTTAGGTGATGTTCCAAAGACCAAATTATCATTGTAACAGCTATAAACAAATGCAATCTGAGGATCATGCTGCTCAACGCTAGAAGTTTAAATCTCAAATTGCACTCATTTGAAGCACTCCTTAAAATGGAGAACATCGACATTTGTGCCATAACAGAGACCTGGTTCAAGGCAGCAGAAAGCACCCCTGCACTACCAGACTATAACTCATTCCACACCTTTTGGCCTCAGAACTTGGACCGAAGCTCCAAAGGTGGTGGCATTTCCATATTTATAAAGGATGTGCACACCTCCAGACTGGTAACCCAACATAATGCATTTGAGCTTCTTCAGGTGCATCTAACATTGGGTAAGACAGTGATTCAGGTCGTAGGCTGCTATAGGTACCCAGCCATGTCCTAAGACTCACACTCCACATTCCTAAGCACCCTGGAGAATATTAGGGTCCAACCTAACACTGTCACACTGGGCGACTTCAACTACCCCTCCATTAGCTGGGAAGACTACTCATGTACCAATACACTTGCCCAACGTTTCCTGGAATTCATTAATTCCAATGCCCTGGACCAGCTTGTTCTTACTCCCACTAGAGGTAGTAACGTCCTTGACCTGGTCATTACTAACATGGGCAACTGTTGCTCTACACCAGTAGTCAGCTCCTCCCTGGTTAGGTCTGACCACAAACTAATCACCCTGGAAATCCACATCCCTCCCACCACACCCCCCACAAAGGTAACCACCATGAAAAACTTCTCCAATGCTAACTTTGGTCTCCTAAAAACAGAGGTGGCTGCTAAATCATACACCAATGCACTGTACAAACATGTACACAAATGCATGGATCTTGCCATACCCAATAGAACCAAGACACTCTCCTCCAAAAAAGGAAGCCAATCTGGTGGTCCCCTGCCATAAACAAGCCCTACAACAGAAGGAGGAAATGGATGCAAAATAAGGTGAAGTCCCAAGACTGGAAAAAACTGCCTTATCAGCCTCAACAAAAAGTTGAGATCCCTCATCAAATCCTCTAAAGCTAGCTGTTGTTGTTGTTGTTGTTGTTGTATCTTTCGGCTTTTCCCAGTTAGGGGTCACCACAGCAGAACTCCGGTCCGCTAATGATTGGTAGTTGATTTTTACGTGCTGAGCTACCAGCCCTGATGCACAACCTTCAACAAAGGTACGCCCATTCATGCATGTCTCCACGCAGAAGACGCTCTAGCTGAGAATCGAACCGGACAGCATCTTACTGTGAGGCGACAACGCTACCGCAGCACCACCACCGTGGGATCCTCTAAAGCTAGCTATGCAAACAGAATTGCAGCAGATAGTAAAGACAACCACAAGGCCTTTTATAGTTATGTAAAGAATCTCCACAGCAATAACCAGATTTGCTCTGAGCTACTGCACAATGGTATCTTCTATACCGAGCCAACAGATATTGCCAATATACTGGCCGACAGATTCAGTGCCAACTTTACCTCTCTCCCCTCCAAAGGACCAGTCACAATGCCAGTAGATTGCCAGGCACTCAGTATTACTGCTACACAGGTTAAAACAGCACGGTCCAAGGCCAAGAATACAGCTTCTATGGGACCTGTCAATATCCCTGGCTGTGTTTTACATGAACTACAGAGTGAACTGGCACCTCATCTGTGTGCCCTGTTCAATCACAGCCTCACCTCAGGCTTTGTCCCTACCGAATGGTGCACTGCTACAGTCATTTGTCTCCACAAAGGAGGAGCGACTACAGACCCTGGGAACAATTGCCCCATTAGCCTGACAAGTCTGATATGCAAAGCTATGGAATGCATCTTCATGGACCTAATAAACAAGGATATAGGGAATCTCCAAACTCTGGATCCCACACAGTTTGGTTTTGTGAAGGGTAGGTCATGCCTACTCAACTTGCTCAACTTCTTTGAGTCAGTCACCAGAGTTGTGGATGAAGGCAAGGTGGTTCATACAGCCTACCTTGATCTGGCCAAGGCCTTTGATACAGTTCCCCACTCAGGAATCATAGAAAAACTCACTAAGCTAGGCATCAACCCCTATATCAGTAGGCAGGTTGCAAACTGGCTCACAGGTAGAACCCACAGTGTGAAAGTAGCTGACTCCAAGTCAGACTGCTGACCAGTCACAAGTGGAGTCCCACAGGGCTCGGTCCTGGGTCCGCTCCTGTTTGGTATCTACTTCTCTGAAGTCCAGGCCAACATGAAGGGACTCTGGCTGACAAAGTTCACAGATGATTGCAAGTTGGGAGATATTATTAACTCCCCAAGTGATGTTTACATCCTACAGAAAGGCCTCACTGAGACAAACGATTGGTGTCAGAACCATGGCCTTAAGCTCATGGCCAAAAAATGTGTCATCCCCCTGGGGAAAAACCCGGTTCCCATAAATTACCACATTGATGGTAGCCCACTGAAGATAGAAGGCGTTATAAGAGATCTGGGAACACAGGTTGACAGCAACCTGTCTTTTGACCACCACATTGCCACTGTGGTCAGAAAGTCCTTCTATGTGGCACATCTCATTACTAAGGGTTTTACATCCAGGAAGAAAGAGGTCATTGTCTCCCTCTACTCTTCCCTCATTAGGCCAATCATTGAGTACAATGCCCCATTTGGCATGTCCCTCACTAAACACCTGCAACAACTGGAGAGGCCGCAAAAGTACCTCACAAAGAGGTTCCTAGACCTTAAACATTTGTCCTATATGGACAGACTCATAAAAACTCCAACTATTCTCTGTTTCATATCACCTACTTAGAGGCAATCTCTGCTTGACTTACAAAGCCATGTCTGACCCAGTTCTGGTAGAAATTATACATCTAAAGAAATCCCAATCCCTCCGCACCACACACTCCAGAGACATCAGCCTCATTACCAAAATCAACAGAACATGCTGGAGGGACAGGTTCATAACCCAGAGACTGCCCATACATGTCAAGCAGAGCACCTCACTGGCTCTCTTGAAGAGAAATCTTGATGAGTGGATGGGAAATAGAAAATTCACCCCAGGGATCACTCCAGTGGCTTTACTCGACAGAGGCTCTGGGAACTAAGGTCGGGCGGCACAATGTCAGGGTAATCCTATGAGCTAGGCTTGTAAAGGTAATACCAAACAGCCAAACAGTCTAGATTCAATAGCAAGTCTGAAAATAGCCTATGCTGTAAGGCAGGGAAACACAATTGCTAAATGGGAAGGAATAAGAGTCACTTAAAGGTCAAAGTGGGAGTATTTTAGTATACTATTAGATGACCTGCAGTGGTACCACCTTCTGCACAAACTGGCAGCTCTTCAAGCAGATGTGAACAGTGGTAGACTATGGAGATTGTTTCCTATAGAGGATTTTAAACTGGAGAGGCTTGCTTATATGCAAGCACTGGGACCTGCATTTGTGCAAGGCTTTTACACAAGCAGGATGAAAGACTTTTATAAAGTTAAACCCTTTGGCCAATCAGATAAAAACACAGTAAGCTACCGACCAGTAGTTCCCACCTTGGATGGATTGAACTTAGCTCTCTGCTCCCACCAGAATGCAAAAGAACACTTCCAATGTAAAACAAACTGGATCTGAGCTAAAGTGCAGTAACAAATGATTTCCAACAGAAGTAAGAATTCATGCAATATCAAGAATCCTTGGAAATAAGTTCACTAACCCTGAGAAATGTTCACAGCACACAAAAACTTAGCAAAACTTAAGAAATATTTTGGCAGATTTACTCAGAACAGCTTTTCAGAGGAGGTTAGGAAATATCAGAATATTGTTAAAACAACCTAAGAGCAGTATAGTAACAAACAGACGGAGCTTCTTTAACAAGTGCAGGCTGAAAACAATGATAAATTCATCAAATTAAATACTGTAAATGCAGCACAGAAGTGTTAAATATCACTGAAACAAAGCAAATGCAAAAAAAAAAAAAAATATCAGCTTTGTAGGACAGATGATTGTAGAAACAATCCAAGTCTCGTAGTCACAGGCCAGGCACAAGGAAGCTTTGAAAAAATATATGTGTATAATGTTTATATAAAAAAAAATCTATACTCAATAGCCAGATAAAACCTTTAGTAAAATTAAAAAACAGCAAGTGTTTTCATCTCTAGGTCATGGTAGTTAAGAATTCATCAGACTTCATGGTCTGATATCAATGCCAAGTAGGGAAGGCAGTCTTTATCCTGCAGTCCAGACTTCTTGTTGACCTCATCCCACTCTACTAACATTTCCTCTCTAGTTATTTGCTCCCAATGCCTTTGTTCTTTTGCCATTTTTTCCCAGCAAATTCCAGCTCCCTCTAGCCTCTTTCTGTACCCCTATTTTCAGTCTTCTGTATTCATTCCTGCGTTGGCTTAGTTATTAGAATACTTTTTGCAACTTTATGAAAATAATATTCTGTAGGGTTGCTAGTAAGAGAGATGGCTAGAAAGGTGCTTGTTGTGACATCTGGAAAGAGGAAGGAGGACAAGGAGACCTGGTGGTGGAATGAGGAAGTACAGAAGAGTATACAGAGAAAGAGGATGGCGAAGAAGAAGTGGGATTGTCAGAGAGATGAAGAAAGTAGACAAGAGTATAAGGAGATGAGGTGTATGGCAAAGACAGAGGTGGTGAAGGCTAAGGATAAGGCATATGAAGAGTTGTATGAAAGGTTGGACACTAAAGAGGGAGAAAAGGACCTGTACCGATTGGCTAGACAGAGGGACTGAGCTAGTAAAGATGTGCGGCAGGTAAGGCTGATAAAGTATAATGAGGGAAACATACTTACAAGTGAGTTGAGTGGGTTGAGCAGATGGAAAGAGTACTTTGAGGGGTTGATGAATGAAGAGAATGAGAGGGAGCGAAGGTTGGATGATGTGCGGCTAGTGACTCATGAAGTGCAGTGGATTAGCAAGGAGGAAGTAAGGATAGCTATGAAGAGGATGAAGAATGGCAAGGCTGTTGGTCCAGATTACATACCTGTGGAATCATGGAGGTGTTTAGGTGAAATGGCAGTGGAGTTTTTAACTAGATTGTTTAATGAAATCTTGGAAAGTGAGTGGATGCCTGAGGAATTGAGGAAAAGTGTTTTGGTACCAATTTTTAAGAATAAGGTTGATGTGCAGAGATGTAGTAACTACAGAGGGATTGAATTGATCAGTCACAGCATGAAGTTATGGGAAAGAGTAGTGGAAGCTAGGTTAAGAAGGGACGTGATGATTAGTGATCAGCAGTATGGCTTCATACCAGGAAAGAGCACTACAGATGTGATGTTTGCTCTGATAGTGTTGATGGAGAAGTACAGAGAAGGTCAGAAGGAGATGCATTGTGTCTTTGTGGACTTAGAGAAAGCATATGACAGGGTGCCTAGAGAGGAGTTGTGGTATTGTATGAGGAAGTCGGGTGTGTCAGAGAAGTATGTAAGAGTGGTACAGGATATGTACGAGATTAGTGTGACAGTGGTTATGTCGGCAGTGGGAGTGATGGTTGCGTTTAAGGTGGAGGTGGGGTTACATCAAGGATCAGCTGTGAGCCCTTTCTTATTTGCAATGGTGATGAACAAGTTGACTGACGAGATCAAACAGAAGTCCCCCTGGACTATGATGTTTGCAGATGACATTGTGATCTGTAGTGAGAGTAGAGAACAGGTGGAGGAGACCCTGGAGAGGTGGAGATATGCTCTAGAGAGAAGAGGAATGAAGGTCAGCAGGACTAAGACAGAATATATGTGTGTGAATGAGAGGGAGGATAGAGGAATGGTGAGGATGCAGGGAGTAGAGGTGGTGAAGGTGGATGAGTTTAAGTACTTGGGATCAACAGTTCATAGTAATGGTGAGTGTGGAAGAGAGGTGAAGAACAGAGTACAGGCAGGGTGGAGTTGGTGGAGAAGAGTGTCAGGAGTGATTTGTGGGAGACAAGTACCAGGAAGAGTGAAAGCAAAGGTCTACAAGAGGGTAGTGAGACCAGCTATGTTATATGGGTTGGAGACGGTGGCATTGACAAAAAGGCAGGAGTCAGAGCTGGATGTTGCAGAGTTAAAGATGTTAAAATTTGCACTGGGTGTGACGAGGGTGGACAGGATTAGGAATAAGTATATTAGGGGGTCAGCCCAGGTTGGAAGGTTTGGGGACAAAGCCAGAGAGGCAAGATTACGTTGGTTTGGACATGTGCTGAGGAGAGATGCAGAGTATATTGGGAAAAAGATGCTAAGGATGAAGTTGCCAGGTAACAGGAAAAGAGGAAGGCCTAACATAAGTTTTATGGATGTGGTGAGAGAGGACATTCAGGTGGTTGGTGTGACAGAGTAAGATGCAGAGGACAGGAAGAAATGGATAAAGATGATCTGATGTGGTGACCCCTAACAGGAGCAGCCGAAAGAAGAAAGGGTTGTTGTTAGTCTCTTCAGTGGTCTGCATCCAACATCCCACTATGTCTTTATTTCTTCAACTACCCACCCCCCATGTCATCATCATCCCTTTCCAGTTTGAATCATAACTATCTGCTTGTGTTGTGTTGTGTATATGACCCTTAGCTACATAGCTCTAAAATATCTCTTCAAATCAGTTAATCCTAAACCACCTTGTTCTTTTGGGAGGATTATCTTATCCCACTTAACTCTTGCCCTCTTCCCATCCCAGATATATTCCTTCAACTATTTATTTATTGTTGTCCACAACTACTTCTCTGGTTGCTAAAAATATGCCTGACCTGTATATCAGGGATGTAAATCTTTTTGACCTTGTCTTCTTAAACTTCTTTTCTCATTCTGCCTCACTTGTCTCTACCTCTTTTGTAAATTCTGATGACCTTTCTTTTAATTTTGCCCTGAATGCAAGTTTTCCTACTCATAAAGACACCACAGTATTTCAAGATTCTTTTAAAGCCAACTTATCACTTCTTAGAGATATCCTAGGCAAGCACAACTGGTATATTCTGCCAAGCAAATCCATTCACAGTGTCATCCTTGCCTCAGCAAACTCATCAGAGCTCTTCTCATTTTGGAATAGATTTATAGAAAAGACTTTTCCCATCTATCAGAAGAACAGTGATGGGTTCAGAAATAAGCCAGTATGATGGAACAACCATATAAATCAACTCTATAAGAAAAAGAAAAAGCTGAAGACTTCTTGTAAACAATTCTTTCTCCCACACTATAAAAGCCACTTAAAAATATTAAGTATGATCTTCGGGTGTAAGATTGGAGAGTGCAAAGTCAGTTTTGAACCTAGAACTACTTCCATTGTTAAGAATCACCGCAAGGCCTTCTTGAGCTTCATTATGAAAGTCAGAAGTAAACCTAATTTCTGCTCTGAATATATCTCCAGAATTGTATCCCCTGCCAACTCAGAAACTTTAGCTAATTTCCCTGTTGATAAATTCACGTTCAGCTTTATTCCCTCCCCACACCCCACTTTTTACACAATTCTCCACAACCGTTGTACCACCTTTAATCACGCTTGACCACATGGCTTCTGTTCTTTTCAAAACTAAAAATACTAGCACTATGGGTCCAGACATTATTTCAGGCTGTTTGCTTATAAATATCAAATGCCACATGGTGCACCTTCTTCAAAATCTGTTTAAACTTAGTCTCTTCTCAGGATTTATTCCTGGAACTTGGAGAATAACCCCAACTGTTCTCTTAGATAAGGATGTCCTCATAATTTACCCCAGTAACTATAGGCCTCTCAGCCTTACTGCATTAACTGTAAAACTATAGAATACATAACTGCTAAACTAATTAACAACATGGGTGACCTCTAGAACCTCAACCCAAATCAGTTTGGCTTTGTTAAGGGCAGGTTCTGGCTACTCAACCCAGTCACCTGTTTGGACAAAGTCACACAATCTTTTGATGATGGCTGGACTGCCTAAATTGTGTAGTGCAAACTTTTTTAAAGCCATTGATACTGTTCCCCATTTCGGCATCATAATCAAACTGTCTCATTTCAACATGAATACTTATATTGTCCTCTGCATTGCTAAGTAGCTTATGGACCAAACTCATGTAGTGTAAAGAGTATCACCTCTACCCACAGAAACATTCCTAGTGGTGTCAAATTGAGGTTCACTCTTAGCCCCCCTCTTGTTCAGCATTTATTTCTTAGAAGTAAAATTGGATGTACTAGGTCTGTGGGTAACTAAGTTTCAGACAGCTGCTACTTAGATGCTGCTGTTGACTCACCCTGGTGTGCTAATCATGTGATCATCATAAATATTAAGAAGAATAGCACAGTTAATTTTGGTAAGCCCTCTATTCCTTTCTGTTATCATATTGTTGGTGTTTCCCTTAAAACAGACCCATTATTAAAGCCCAGGGTACCCATGCTGATAATGAGGTTTCTTTTAACAACCATGTTACACTTGTCAGAAAGTCCCTGTACATCATACAGCTTACCTGTTGTGGCACCTTCTCCTTTTTCTCCTCCCTCATCAGATTTGTTATTGACTACAGTGTCCTCCTTTTGGAATGTACTTCTAAGCATCCTAGGCAACTTGAAGGGCCCCAAAAATTCCTAATTAAAAAAAAATCTGTGGTTTAAGAAATCTTTGGTTCATGCTCCTTAAACTAATCTGACAGACTAAAATCTTTATCCCTTTACTCAGTGACTTGCATACTGCTGAGAGGCAGTCTTTGTCACGTGTTTCATGATATAAAATATTCCTTACTTTTCAACCTACTCACCTTTTTAGATGAAACAGTTCAACCAATACCCACTCCAAAGAGCTAAACTTCCATTTTAAGAATACTAGACAGCATAATATATATTTTTATTTTACCAGATGCATTCCTGACCTTTCCAATATATTTTGCAGAGTACCTCCTTGAAAATCTTTAAAACAAACCTCAACAACTGTCCAGGTAACCATAACTTTCATGCCCGACATTGCTCTTTTGCTTTTACTGATCACCTATGCAGAAGGAACTAGTCTATCCTTATCATTACAAGTGTGATGTGGTAAACTTATTGATGGCTCTTTAGCCCTAATCTTCGTATAAACATAGGAACTAAATTATTATTCTATTTTGGAAATTAAACTGTGGCTTTCTTTATTACAGGCTATCTCTGGTGTTACACTTTCTTGCATCCATGACACATTTTGATTGCGACACAGATGCATCTGAAGGACATTTGGACTGCAGTTTAAACTGGTAAAACAGTTCTAGCTCATGTCCAGAATCAATAACTACCCATTCTCTATGTACAGAAGGGTTAGAATTCAGAGAAGGCAGCTGCCTAGTAACAAAACAAAATAAACTTTTAAGACAAGTTTGACTTGTGAATGATGTAAAAGGATCAGTGACTGACAGCAGGGAAAGCATATTTGAATTCCGATCATCCACTGGGTACTATAGCCTTGTAGGAGGCAAGGCTGCCAGGAGCATAAGACTGCCATTATGAAGGATCTTACTGATTTGAAAAATACATGCTTTTTTTTTTTTTTTTTAGAGAAAAATCATAAAATTGCAAGCATCTGCAAAGTGACTAGGGAACAGGTTGTCACACTGTGTTTGGACTTAGCTTTTGAAGCAGTAAGTGGGGAAGGTTTGGATGACCATTGATGCAGCTGTAATGTAGGACTGGACAGGAAAATTGTTTTTCTGTTGCTGCCAGCAGACCAACAGACTAATAAAATGTCACATTGGTATGAGTGTTTACCTGTGTGTTGATGTGCAAGAAAGGAGAGCAAGTACAATTTTTAAAATTTAGTACTCAAGACTTGCTTCAGCTCATTAAATATGGTTCTCAGAAATTTAAACGTGGAACTAGATTTACTTCCAGTTTTTCCTGTTAGTGACAATTTTCTGGATTCATTGTCAGGTCAATCTGGACAGCACTGTGCACACTTTTTATAATTAAGCTCAGTCGTGGCAGTTATCACAAATTATTAAGGCTCTGACCTGTTAATTAGCTGTTTCCCTGTAGCTTCATGTAGTCAAGGGTGTAGAGTTTGATTCCTTCCACCTCCTTTTGCCTACTGCATGACTCTGAGGCTAAGCAAATCACTAAACCAGACAGTACTCCTGGGTCACACATGGAAAGGGACACTTTGGTCCAGAATGCTAACCTGGTTAACAAATGCACAAAAATAAATAAATAAAATGTTCACAGTGGGTTTTCTAAGTCCTAATTTGCACACTTAACTTACATGTTACAGCTTGAATCTGAACTATTTTATACAAAATATGTTTCATTGGAATTCCACCTTCTGGTACCAGAAATGTGTTTTTTCTATCCTGACACTTTAACTCCCTAGTATGGTTTAATTACCTGGCAATATGTGACCATGTTTTTAGTATGTAAATATTAATAACCATCTTGATGCATTTATAGTTTAGCAATAGCAGGCTTGATCGTCTCATTACTATTACTAGCTCCCCTTACCATACCCATATCTGTCTTCTCTTTAATCACAAACTCTTATGTTTAATTTTAATATGACATTGCATATAATCCCCAGTTGTTATTTTTTACTTTCTAATGCCAGACTGCTGCCTGCTTCCTCAGTTTTGGGTAACAGTGGCCAGCTTTCATTATTTGAACCATCGCTTCTCTTCTCTTGCACAACCTCTGCCAAAGATATTTGGATTATAGAGTCTTACAGATGTTCCCCCAAACTGCCTCAAAATCTAGCTAAATACCTTCGAGTGATTGGACTAAACCCTCCTTGCATCCATATGTACAGTCCACACTCCTTGGTTTGGTAAGATTTATTAGTCTGGCCCTTGTGAGTCATAATAAAACCATTTTCACATACTAGTTAAACATCTGTGCATTCCTGCTGTAAGTGGTATTTTGCCCCCAGAACTGCTGCATTAGATTATTAACTCCTATAGGACTGCAACTGTGAGAAAGTAAAATATTTCTTTTTACAACTTTGATTTCTATTGCCACTTTCAAACAACTTACTTGTTACTATTTTGCAACTTGCTATCAACATGAATCATATATTTTATGCATTGTCCATCTTTTGTTTTATACTGTGTTTAATTTGTTTTGCTCATGGAAGTGAAGCCTTTCTAAATGAAGCACTGTGCACAAACTCTGTATAAAAATATATATACAATAACACAGCTCTGCCCTATGTAACAGCCACCGTAAAAGTAATGTCTAAATTATTCAACATATCACAACTATATGTTAGTACTAACAAAAATAGATTGGCATACATACGTACTTGTGAGTATTGTGATATTTCTTTTTTCTCCGAAATCGCTGGAGTTGCTAGCAGCAGGAATTTTGCACTACATTTCCAGCGGCTTGGCAGTCTTTAATCCGAGGAAGGTATCTTCTGCATTTTGGTTCCTGGTTTTTGAGTTTTGATACGCTTTACTTGTGAGTATTATATTGTATAATATTCCACTAGCTTTCAATACCCAAGTGCACTTTTTAAAACCCTTTTAAATGACCTCAGTCAAAAGACTGGAGTACCCTTAAAAAACTGCTGTTAACCTAACAATCCTTTCTAGGCACAAAACAGCTTATATTTGATGATGTTCCATCATTCCTTACTGTATAACTTCATATTCTGCTTTCTGTCTTCTGAGATGTTCACTGCTGACCTAGCTAAAATTTCATACAGAACACATTTGAACAAGATGTGTGCCAACCACTGTACTGTCACCCTCCCTATGGATCTATATCATATTGCTGAATACTTACTTCATTGAATTGCTATTTATTGAACCCACTTTGTTGAAACCTCTCTTCATCAAACGGCCATTTCATCAAAGTTTTTCAAAGGAAAAAACAACAGATGGCCACCAATGGAGATTTTTCCCTTTTCTCACTGTAGTGCAATATTGGAGTTAGTATATTTAGTTAAAGGGGTGTGGGAGATACAGCCCCCCACACACATTTGGGATGGGGGGTGAAGCCCCCACTTGGGTAGGTTTTAAATTTTTAGAATTTAGTGACGGGCACTAGGTTGGCCAGCCATTGCTTTTCCCTATGTAAAAGTTTGATGAAACGGCTGTTCGATGAAGAGAGGTTTCGACAAAGTAAGTGTGATAAACATTGATGCAATGAAGTAAGTATTTGACAACAAGATATAGACCCAGCAGCAACTGCTATAGACTGACTTAGTCTTTACCTCAACAGTAGCTACTTCTGTGCAGTAAATAGGAACCATAATTCTTGAATGACATGCACAATCATGATTGCAAGATTCTGATGTATGTCTCAGCTCTAACTGAAGATAACAGTCATCAGAACTGCCATACAAAATGAAAAAAGACAGTAATTCAAGCAGAGTAAATGGTTCTATATAGAGAGAATGCAGTACAACAAGGCTGTAATTTGTCATAGAACTTACAAAAGCAAAATAGCTTTTCTCATGGTGGGGGGCTAAGGTCCAGCCCACCTTTTCTTATACTTTGTGAGGCTACTGCATTTCAATGTAAGCTATTAAAATCCCTTTCTAACTTTTGCAAAGTTTGCTTTGGACAAATTGTGATTTTTCATATGTAACCAGACAGTGTCTGACTGAATACACACATTTATACCTAATGCTTTTATCCACCTTGTTTGCACTCAGTCTTGTAGTGGTCTATGGGTAGTGACTACTTGAGCTCTGTGAAAGATAAAAACAGTGGGTGGCAGTAAATGCAAAAAGACAGAGATGAGTCTGCTCTTTTCCTCATTATACCATTTGTCGTTTCCTTAATATAATATCATGCACTTAACAACTAGGTGAAACCAAAGCCACTACCACAAATGGGCCACATTAGCTAGCTGTCTATAAGGAGATTCACATATACTGTTGCTCTAAAACTCTTCTTCTAGTCACCCACAATGATCTAATGTATAAACCGTTATCAGTCACAGAAACCTGATAAAGTAAAATGTTGAATTAAAACTAAAAAAAAAAAAGCAAAGTACTGGTATAGGAAGAATCACAGTAAATATTGTAGGATAGGAATGATAGCAAGGGTAGTCTCAGCCCAGATGAGAATGTTTAACAAAGATGAAAAAAATATAATTTTGAAAATATAAGCCTACACCTTTCAATGTACGTTACAATGTTGTTTGAGATACTGTTCATTACAGTTTTTAGTTCTCTTTTGAAAACTCTTTTACCTGTGAAATAATAAAGATTATATATTTACTTAATACAGCTAGTAACCCGTGGTGGTGGTGCTGCGCTAGCGTTGACGCCTCACAGTAAGACGTTGCCGGTTCAATTCTCAGCTAGTGCGTCTTCTGTGTGGAGACATGTGTGAATGGGCGTACCTTCGTTGAAGGTTGTGCGTCAGGGCTGGTAACTCGGCATGTAAAAATCAACTACCAATCATTAGCGGACCGGAGTTCCGCTGTGGAGACCCCTAACCGGGAAAAGCCGAAAGGCGCAAACATTTACTTAATACAGCTACTTTATATGTATATATATATTTTTTATTTCAGTTTCAAAACACTTACTGGGCTGGACAGCCCTGCTGTCTCTGTCTGTTCTAGTGACTGCATCTGTAATGTGGAGCCATGTAGAGAAAACAGAGCTATGGAGTAAGCAGGAAAGAATTTCTAAGCATGCATATCCAGTGACTTTGCATTCTTTTTATCAAGGAGCGTATAACTGTATCTGCAGACTTGAGCACTAACCTCACTCCTACTACAGTTAAAACACATAAATATATTAATCTTACTACTACCACAGGCAACACACAAAAGGTACTGCTACCTAGTACCACTACAGAATACCACATGCAGACGAGTATCACTACAGAATGCCACATGCAGACGAGTATCACTACAGAATACCACCTGCAGATGAGTACCACTACAGAATACCACCTGCAGATGAGTACCACTATAGAATACCACATACAGATGAGTGCCACTATAGAATACCATCTGCAGAGGAGTACCACTACAGAATACCATGTGTAGATGAGTACCACTACAGAATACCATGTGCAGACAAGTCCAGACACCAGAAAACATCATATGCTTTTGTTTTTCATTTTAAAATTCATGTTGCTTTTTTATTTTAAATTTTATGACATTAGGAAATAGAAAGGTAAAAACTGACATTTGTGAGCAAAGGCTTGTTGCACTGAAGAAACATGTTATGTCATAGTAGAAATTGGAAGGAGAATGTTGGTGTGGGATCTGGGAGGTATGGAGGAGGAGGAGGAGGAAGACACTGTACATTATGCCAGAGAGGTATTACACTTGAACAGAATCATTCCACACCTTATTAGCAAAGAGATATGATAAGCTGAATCTCTAGTACAGTGCACCTGAGGTGGGAATCAAGATTAAGTTATGAACATGGGGTAACAGAGGGATCACATATGTTGTCAACATTGAAAGAGTAGTGAAAGTGTGAGTGAGTATCCAGTGTGTTCTGATCAATTCTGAGAGGGGAACAAGACTGTAAAAGTAACAGTGCTACAAAAATCATTACTGGAAAGCCAAACTAGGCAAACTGGGGGAGGTGTTACAAGCACTGATTCCTGATTTGGAGGAGACAGGGATATCGCTGCGGTCTCGAACAAGTAGGAACAGAGAGGCTGGAGTGGAGAATCAAATGAGTGTTAGTGTTCATAGAACAGATGTATGTGACAGGGGCTGGAGATTTAGATCACCACTGGAAGGGAGACCATAGATGCTGCTGGAAGGAGGCTGTGAACTTTGATCAGTGACAAATTTCATACATGTAGGTGGGCAGAGGGTCTCTGATTATTGTTAGGTGGATGGAGAGAGGATGATAAGGAATTCTGATCACTGAAAGATGGGGTGTGTGCATATTAATAGCTCAGATCACTGCTACTTCTGCCACGGGTGTCTGCTGAATGTATCCAGTGTGGGATTGGGAGGGAGGCTATGTACTTTGGTAAGCTGGTGGGGGAGACATCAGTTGGTAGTAGAGGGGGGCTGTACTCCAGGATTTACTAACATGCTCTACCAAACCCACTTCCAGTAATGAAACTGTTAAAGAATCATATACATCAGCTGTTGGAATATACATAAAGTTATTTTGCTTATCATTGGTGTCACACTGATCTTTGATAACTATACTCAGCGTATATGTTGGTAGTAAAATGTGGAGAATATAGTAGATATCTTATGCCACAAGGTGGGCAGTTTGAGGGCAGCTTTACAAATTCATCATCCATTCTGACACTAACTTTGCACAAACTGCAGCAGATGTAACACATTCACAACTACACTGTAACCCTTTGAATACTGATGTAAAACAATTCTGAAGTTCTACAGAAACGAAAACATTTTTCTGGGGTACTGATATGTACACATAGTTTGATTCTTCTCATGACTATTACTGCATTTGTGGCATTACCAAGAAAAAAATGAATATTTCCACATTTTAAATTATTAAGGTTAATAAATTAATAAATTGTTTTTCTATCAGTTTTGCACAAAACTCTGGAAAAAGTGAAAGTTTCATGAGTGCATTACTAAAACTGCATAACACATCCTCAAGTTGTACCATCAGCAGCTCTAAATACTTTCAGCATACTCATAGCTTAGTGGGACAAACCAGGTTAGCAGAGGATAAATAAGTAGTATTTAAAGTGTGGCGTCATGTGATGAACCACAGCACTACCATTGTGCAGTTCCATGAAGGTGATTTCACAGAGGTCAGTGAACTTACATTTGCCATGACAAATAAAGTTTAGATGGGATCATCCAATGACCCACAGTAGTTCACAGTGCTGGGTTCTAGAGACAGTAAATTAAAATATGGGCTCAAAATATTAAAAGTGAATAGTCTTACAAGAATATATTTACAAATTTAATATAGGCTCATGTCTTTGGAGATTATTATAATTCTGTATCAAATTCTCAGAATATGCTTCTTAGAGACCACATCATAAGTATACACTGGTAATATGCATCTGGGTCCCAAAGGTTAATCCCACAGTGATTGCGCTATATCACATTTTCTGCAGTATTTTCTAGTAAGAAAGACCTAGTTCAGTAGATGGCATGCTGGAAATCCAAGCTTAAAATATTAAGAGATGACCAAGTTATTCTTGTTTTAACAGAAAAAACAATGTACTTAGTTTGACAATGGTTATGGCGGTGCAACAATGTGCACGTCTGGTCCATGGAAGAAAATAATACTGCACCTCTAGAGGGCAGGTTTAGGTTTGTTCTGGGAGTGGAGTGTCAGCCCTCAGTAAAAGGTTTGGGAAGGACATGTGGAAGATGAAGAGGAATCCTAAGAAACCGAAAGTAAGAAAGAATGAAGGTAGCAATGCGCACGTCCAGACGGCACCAGAAGATTTCTGTGGAGATAGTGCAAACACAAAAGCAAACTTCTACATTAATAAACATACATAAAACAAAATAAATAACTTTTCCAACATTTATGGAGAGAGGCAAGCCTGCCTGCACCCCCACCCCCCACACTCTCCACAAATTATATACACCAATTCCAGGATAGCACTACAGTGGGGAAAAGTGTTAATTTCCCGATCTTCACTGTATTGCAATCTATATTCACAATCAGTAAACATTAAAAATTCCCCTCTTGCATGTTATTTTACACTGAAGAAGATGACTTTCTGATTTTACCACGATTTTCATTCCATTCCATTCTGGTGCCTTCCAGACATGTAATTGCTACCTTCGTTCTTTCAAAGTTTGGCTTTCTTAGGATTCATAGTAGTGTATTTCTGATGTTTTTGTCTTGTGATTTTGAAACTGGATGTTATGTTTTTTTGAAATATGAAAGTAGATTTATATATATATAGGCCGAGTAGCATATAATTTAAAATCAATAAAAAATTCTAGGCTGAGAAGGTAGGATATGAGAAAGTGTTGAAGCAAAATGTCAATAATAGAAGTTTGTAAGGATAATAAAGAAGTTTGTAAGGACATGAGAAACATCCAAACACTGGAACCATCTCAGTTTGGATTCATGAAGAGCAGGTCATGCTTACTCAACCTGGTGGATTTTTTTGAAAAGGTCACCAAAGCAATGGATGAAGGCAAAATGGTACACACTACATGCCTCAACATGGCCAAAGCTTCTGACACAATTCCCCACTCAGGCATTGTAGAAAATCTAAATAAACTATGAATAAACCTCTGTGTCACCTGCTGGATTGTCAACTGGCTCACAGATAGGATGCAGATAATCAAAATAGGGAAAGACTAGTCATCAGAGGTGTCCCCCTGGGTTCTGTCCTGGGACTTCTCCTGCTTGACATCTACTTTTCTGAACTAAAAAACAATTCCAAAGGGCTCTGGCTGATTATGTTTGCATATGACTGCAAGCTAGGAGCATTCATTAAGTTCACAAATGACTTAGCCATCCTGCAAGAAGGTTTGTCTCAAAAAGATAAACTGGTGTCAAAATCATGGGCTGAAACTAAATGACAAAAAATGCTTTATTGTTTCTTTTGGGAAGTCCTCTACCCCAGAAACTACCACATTGGCAATACACCCCAAGAAGTGACCCAGTTGTTCAGGATTTGTGAACTTATGTGGACAGTGACCTAACATTTGACCAACATGTGTCCATTGTTGTAAGAAAGTCCTTCTATATTGCACAGCTTATAAACAAAGGGATTGTATCTAGATCTAAGGATGTCATTATCCCCTTTTACTCAGCCCTCAGTCCAGTTATTGACTATAATGCTCCCTTTGGCACATATGTGTCAAAACACATGCAACAATGGTGATGTCTGCAGAGATACATTTCTAAAAGGGTACAAGACCTAAACAACATGTCCTACATGGACCAATTCAAACTCCTGTCACTATACTCTGTATCCTACAAACTGCTAAGCGATGACCAGTGTCTGGCATACAAGGAATCCTCTGACCCATGGATTTACTGCACATCAGCAAGCCAAATGGCATCAGAAATATTTGGTCTAGGGATATAAAACTCTTCTGCAACATCAACAAAATGGTTTGTAGGGAGAGGTATATCTTGCAGAAGATACTGCTGCTCTGGAACAGAGGCCCTGTCCATATAAAACAAAGTTCATCCCTGTCCATATTCAAATGTAACTTAGATCTATGGATGGAAAACAGAAACTCTACCACAGAACTGCCCCCTCTACTACTAGAGGACAGAGGCAGCTCCTAAATGCCTTATGCCATGCATGGGTTCCCTCAAATTATTTATAATGTGATCCTAGTTATTCTCATTAGGGGTAATATATAATTATTGACCATTGGATGGGTAAGGCAGATCTATAACCAAATGGGATAGGTAATTTTTTTATTTTCTTTTTAAATAAGAATCATCTTTATTAAACTATCATATAGTCATATAACACTAGTGTCTTAATGGATAAGGCATTGGTCTCCTAAGCCAGGGATTTTGGGTTCGAGTCCCATCTGGGGTGATATAATCTTGGACGGTGCAGTGGTGTAGCAGTAGCATTGTCACCTCACAGCAAGAGGTTCTCTGGTTCAATTATTGTCTGGAGCACCTTCTATGTGGAGTCGACATGTCCTTCCTGCGTTCGTGTGGGTTTTCTCTGGGTGCTCCGGTTTCCTCCCACGTTACAAAGACATGAGTCTGGAGTGTTTGCTCCCCGGGCCTCCACTGAAAATTGGCTTTGTTCCAAGTCATACTTTCCCAGCTAACAAATGTTAAATAAAATAAATAAAATAAATATATGACATAGGCAATCTTAAATTTATATAAATGAAAATAAACCATACCGACACAATCTAAGTTGCAAACATTATACATTGCAAACCATGCTGACACAACTGCAGCTGCAGACATTATACATCACTAATAATACATCCAGTCACTGTCAGTCAGCCATTACGTAGCTTATTCAAACTCTGCCTTCTTTTAAACCTCGTTCCTCCTCTGTATGTACTGATCCCACACTTCCGATTATTTTCCTATATAGTTTGCTCCTACCCTTTCCTAAAGGTCCCAATTCCAGTTGTTTTATCTCTGTTACTATCTTCACTACTTCTAGTAAAGTTGGTTTAAACTTTGATTTCCATTTTCCAGTAATTGTCTTTTTTGCCATCCATTATAATTAGACTCAGCAAGGCCTTACCATGTCATAGCTCAAAACTATAATTTCCTTAGTTACACAAATTTGCTCACCCAGCATCTCTGGCAGATCAGTCTGCAGGTAATCTTTAAAGTCTGCCAGCTCATTGCACTCCCAGAAAATAAGTTCCCAGTTACCGCTTTCTTCCCCATCACACTTCCAGCATTTGCTGTCTACTTGAGGAAAATTTGTTTGGAGTCTACTTGGGGTATACAAATACCTATGTAAACACTTCTAAGCAAAGATCCTAAATCTTCTAGACTTTGTTGCATATTAGAGATTCATACATATACCCCCCATGTGAATTGCTTATCTAGCGTCTCTTCCCAATCCTTTTTAATCTCCTCTGATTGGTTCTTATAGTTATCATGCAATATTTTATATGCTCTACTAATTATTCCTTTCTTAACACAAACTTCTATTCTAGATTCTACTAAAAACTCTACCAATGCTGATCTTTCATTTAGGACCCCCCATTTCATTCTCTTTGCCTATACTCTGATGTCAATACTTGACAGGGAAAGCAATCTTTATTCTGCAATCCAAATAATTTCTTAGCTTTTTCTTATTCTATTACCATTCCCTCTCTAGTTATTTGCTCCCAGTACCTTGGTTCCTTTGCCAGTTTTCTCCAATAACTTCCAGCCCCCTCTTATCTATTGTCTGTATCTATAATTGCAGTCATTCCTATCGGCAGAGTCTCCTTGCTTTTTCCAGTGTTGGCTTAGTTCTTAAAATACTTTCTGCTACTTTATGAACTGCGACCTGTATATGAAGCCTTTCTAAAGGCTTTACTCAGCCTTCAACCGCAAACGCTTGGGTATGCATAGCTTTTCTCAAGGCTTTACCAGTAGCCCAGCTTCTTCACCGACATCCCACCGTACCTTAATTAAGACAGCCTACCTGCTCATCCATTTGTTCTTGGCTTCCCTAGGGTATTTTATTTGTGGACATTTTTCCTCCTCTGCATAGGAGCTTGAATACCCAGTCCCACAGACAATGTCCCACAGACAGCATTTTCCTGCTGGCTACTTTATGAATATAAAATTCTGTATGTTTATTGCTATTCTCCTTAAAGGTTTGCATCCAAACTCTGAGTCTCTCCTCATTTCTTGAGCCCCCTCCCCCCCATTTCATCATCATCTCTTTCCACTTTGAACTATAGTTTTCTGCTTGTGCTATGTATATGAGCCTTAACTGTATTGCTCTGAAATACCCCTTCAAATTGGGTAATCCTGATCTGCTCTGTTCTATAGCGTGTCCCACTTGACTCTTGCCATCTTCCCCTCCCAGATAAAATCCTTCAGATCTTTGTTAATTGCTATCCACAACTTTTCCTTTGGTTGATAAAAATATGCCTAACCTGTGTATAAGACTAAATGGACTAAAAACATTTTAACTGCTTGTATCTTACTACTGATATCCATAAAACAGAGCTTCCATTTTCTCAGTTTTTGTATTATCTTTTATTTAGTTTCTTTCCATATATTCTTAGAAATGGGATAGGTTATTCTGAGCACAAAAAGAAAAATTTGAAGATTAAAATGGCCTGCAAGGGCAGCTAGCCTATTACTGACCTATGAACCTATAATAAAACCCATTAACTACATGAAAGTTATGAAGTCAGAGAAGAGCTAAGTGTCAACAAGGAAAGTAAAAGGCAGTTGGGCAAACACAACATTGGCATTGACATAATAGGCCAAAACATGGGCAAAATGGTGTATTAGTTTACTACACCTTTATCTTAAACAAGTATACTGTACATTAGCAGCCTTCCTTAGCTGTAAATATTGGCAGTGACATGTGGCTAGAGATTGGAAGTGCCTTTAGTAGCGGTCTTATGACACAAGCTGAACAGTTTGGGTTTTGAAGCCAGAAATGTTTAATAAAGCATTAAACGAATGAAGACTTGGAACACTGATCATTTTATAAGTGAGGCACAAAGAGTCAGGGATGATGTCAAAACTAGTTGAGGACACTTTTAAATTAGTGGTATTACAAATTCAAAAAGTTAATGCAGTAAAGATATTTAGATAAAAATGTATGTTTTTAATATACAAACATATCACTGTGACTTTTAAGATGGAGATGTAGGAGAAGTATGTCAACATTTGAGATCTGTTATTCTTATTTGACAAAATATTTAATTATAAATTTACAAAATCCAGTAAGTACATCTGCTCCTTTACAATTCTGTTTCTTCACTTTGTAAAATTTTAAGATGCATTAAGCAGAAATATCTGTACCTCATATGAGAATAATAATATAGAGTAAGTTATTCTTGGCCCTCCCAAATTTGGTTGGTCTTCCACCGGCTCCTATTGAAATGTCGTCACTCGAAACGCTGAGTGCTGAAAAGCTGAAAAGCACACAAGAGCAAATCTTGAAAATCACTCTTCCCCTTAAAACTTTTTTTCCGGGGGGGGGGGGTTGCCTCCCAAACTTATATATACCAGCTCGAACATTGCCATACCTTAGCGAAAAGGAAATGGCATCTCAGACTTTGTATATGTAAGTCTGTTCTTTTGGCCATTCAGTCTCTGCATTTTGGGACTTGCTGTAGCAGGTCTCAGCATTTGAAATGGTTACCTTCTTGGGGCTCAACATTAGCTTCCCAGACCAGTTTACATTAACATTTTTTCACTGAGAAGTTAGGTCTGACATTAACACTTTTCATTTACATGGAAGGATCTAAATTAGTAGGTAAAGGTTTTGGGACCATTTGGCTTAAGACAAAATATTATTGTTTTTCTAAAGGTGTGGTGTATCTTGCAGTCTGTGATTCCTGTGACAGTTTCTACATAGGAAAAACTATTAGAGCTCTGAAACAAAGAATCTACTAACATCTTTACGATATAGGACAGAAAAATGAGGGCAATGCCCTCTACAAACATATTAAGAAGTTTCCAACTCATTCATTTAAATTTGGGGTCATTGACCATGTGGACTTGGGTTCTAGAGGGGGACCTTCAGATGTATATCTTGAGTTTCTTGAACTCAAATGGCAGATCAGAACAAACGCTTGTATTGTACCTGCCTTAATGATAGATTGTCTCTTGGCTCTTTGTTAAGGTTAAAATCAATGTATTTTATTTAATAATATTTATCAGTAGTTGACCTATGTAAATGTCACTACTTTTATATGAATTGATGGTCTTTTATTCATAAAACATTTTTTCAGGGACATTGTACTTATGAACACTGGGTGTTTTTGACCTTGATGTAGTGTGAACAGGTTTTCAAAAATGTTTATGTGTTAGGGGAAATTATGTCAAGTCGTGTGTGATTTATTCAACCTATGAAATGCTGAATGTGTTAGGGGAAATGAAGTCAAGTCATGTGGGATTTATTCAACCTATGAAATGCTGAATGTGTTTTTAAAAAGGAAATGTCATTGATTTATTTGTTATTCTGAAGAAGTCTTTTGACAAAACCGCGCTCAATAAATCTCTTATTTATTTTATTAAGTACGTGGTGTGCCGTTCTGTTGTTGCCTTTCTGTGCATATTTTTCTAGTTTCTTTGCTTGGATTTGGTGTCTTTGTTGCTGCATGGAAGGAGATATACAGATGGTAGCCACTACAAGCATGGATATGGCTTTACTACTTCAAACAGTAGCTTCACTTTCTAATACTGTGGCAGAACTAACTAGTAAGGTTGATGTCTTAATGACCAAGCTGAATAACGGATCAAATTTATCAGCAGATGTTCAACAAAATTGTTCTCAGTCCTTTCAGCTCTCTGGGGTGATGCCTGCTCAGAGAAATCAATGTCAAGGTAACCAACTTCCTGAGGCAGATTGCCTGACTAATGGGAACACAAGTAATTATCAGCACAACTTGTCTGGGTGTGGAGTGACTGGAGGGGAAGCCAGTACGCCTGTAGCCTTGGCGCAATGGCTAAGGACTGAACTCAACATCTCTAACATGGATTCGGCTGCTTCTGTTGAGTCGGGAAGTTTTGGCGAGCAACTTAAATCATTCCAGGACTTTACATTTAAATATAAATGGCTGCAGCTGGAAAATAGCTATTTTCAGGTATGTTTGAGCAGGGAACATATTCCTAAAGGCCTCCGGTCTTGGAAATTTCTGACCGGGTTAGTTAAAGATTCACAACTGCATAAAGAACTGTTAAAACTGTTTACTAGACAGGGATGCGAATTACTACAAGTATTAATGGCTGATAACAACAAGAAAATGGCTATGTTATTGAGGGACATTAATAGACTAGAAGCCAGTATAAAAAGTGATTTGTTGTTTGATACAAGACAAAATAAGTTTTTTAACATTTTCAGAGTTGTGGACATTGATTTGGAAAAATTAAAAACAAGGAAAGAAAAGAAATTGTTAATGGACAAACGAGACTATGAGGCTAATAGGACCTACCCTGATCCCCCTTTGGGGCAGCAAGCTGCATACTTGAATGGGAACGGCAACAGTGATTTGTGTGATGAATTTGACTGTGAAACTAGTAACAACAACATCTGTGAAGTCCCTTTAGACCCTGCTCCATTGAGATGGTCAGAGAGGTTGTGGAACCAGAACAATCAGGGCCGGAAGAATTGGAGGCCTGGGTTCCAACCTCGACAGAATCAATGGAGGAGGAGAGAAACAGTTTACCAGAATTATATTTTATGAACTATGAAAACATGGACAATGATGGGGTTACAATTGTTAATAATCTTTGTGGTGATTTTACTGTTTATAACTACAGTCATATTAATGTTGAGCCTGAATGGGCTGAACTTCTTTCCAAAGGTTTTAACTTTGTGCCTGCAAGGAAGGCTAATTTAACTGATACCATTTTACAGTTGAAAATGTTTTGTAGGAAACTGAACCTTGCTATGTTTTTTTTTTCTGGTAATAATTTGAACTTTAATACAGGACAGTTATGTAGACCTAGTTTGTTCATACCCCCCTGTTCATCCAATAGTACAGATTTTTGAATCCCTTTGTGAGTGAGAAATTAGGGAAACGCTGACAAAGGGTAAACAGTTGGCACCCTCCAATTTGTCCAAGGCTGATACACTTCTGTTGAAGGATATTTTAGACAGAGGTGATATAAGACTTATGAAACCGGACAAAGGAGGGGCACTGGTTGTGATGGACAAGGAGGTGTAAAATGGAAAATTTTTCACTATGCTCTTTAGTTCCACCTATACTGAAGTGTCCAAGAATGAGTTAAATTTGGCTTACAGGAAAATAGACTTGACCTTAGAAGAACTATTTTTAAATGGTCAGATTAGTTTGGATCTCTTTGACTTTTTGAGTTTCAAACATCCCAAAATTCCAGCTATATTTGGAATCCCAAAGGTCCACAAATCTATTGTGGACCTCCTGTTGTGCCCAATTGTCGATGCTAAAGCATCAAAGACTCTTTGCTTAGCAAAATATATTGATAGCAAAGTTAAACATGTATTAGATGATAGGCAATGGGTGATAAAAGATTCTTGGGATTTTTTGGGGGAAAAATCAAGCCTGAGATGTATTCTGACAATCTGATTATGGTCACAATTGACATCTGCAACATTTTTTCTGTAATTCCACATAAAATTGGGGTTGAGTGGTTCTATGACTATCTTTGTTTTAATTCTAGTATGGACCATAATACTATTTTAACACTCCGTACTTGTATGGAATTAGTACTCAACAACAATTTTATTACTTTTGAAGGCCAGATTTTTAAACAAACTCAAGGTGTGGCTATGGTTGCTTGTTGTGCCCCGGTATTCGCCAACGTTGTTCTTGCTCATTGGGAAGATTTGTACATTCTAGACTCAGAATTTAAAAGTATGTGGGCACTGTATGGTTGGTATTTGGATGATCTGGTTCTTTTTTGGACAGGTAGTGAAGTTGATTTGGATAGGTTTTTTACATATATTAACAGTACTACACATTTCTTGAAATTTGCTATGGTCAAAGATGTGTATCAGTTAAACTACTTAGACATTACCATTAAGAAGGACCTTGATAGGAAGATTTTTACCTCCCATTTATACAGGATGCCCACATATTCAAACTCTTTGTTACACTTTCAGAGTTGGCATCCATCTCAACAGAAGAAGTCCCTTGTTAAAGGGCAATATGTGAGACTTGCAAGGATGATTTCTGAGGAATCTGATTTTTTGGCTGAATGTAATACACTGCAGAACATGTTGGAAAAAAGGGGTTACCCTGCTGTCTTTGTTAATAGTATTTATAGTGAAGTATTGGAAAAAAGACAGCAAGGTACTTACAAAGGTTTGCATTTTCTGGTCTTCCTGAAAAGGTAGAGAATGTAGGTAGTAACAGATTTGGTAGGGCTTTGATTCTTACCTATACTTTGGATTTCTTTGATATAAAACAAATCATTAAAAAACTATGGTGCATTTTCAACCTAGACAACGAAGCTTCATGTAAGGTTGGTACACAACCCCTTATTGTTTATAAAAGGGATATGCCCTTGAAGGGACTAATTGAGGGTAAGAAAATGGAAATTTTGGACACAGCTGGTAATAACAAATGTGGTAGATGTGGTCAGTGTTCTTATATCATTTAAGGATCTAAACTAGTAGGTAAAGGTTTTGGGACCATTTAGCTTAAGAAAACATATTATTGTTTTTCTAAAGGTGTGGTGTATCTTGCAGTCTGTGATTCCTGTGACAGTTTCTACATAGAAAAAACTATTAGAGCTCTAAAACAAATAATCTACCAACATCTTTATGATATAAGACAGAAAAATGAGGTCAATGCCCTCTACAAACATATTAAGAAGTTTCCTACTCATTCATTTAAATTTGGGGTCATTGACCGTGTGGACATGGGTTCTAGAGGGGGACCTTCAGATGCATATCTTAAGTTTCTTGAACTCAAATGGTAGATCAGAACAAACACTTGTATTGCACCTGGCCTTAATGATATTTTGTCTCTTGGCTCTTTGTTAAGGTTAAAATCAATGTATTTTATTTAATAATATTTATCAGTGGTTGACCTGTGAAAATGTCACTACCTTTATATGAATTAATGGTCTTTTATTCATAAAACATTTTTTTAGGGACATTGTACTTATGAACACTGGGTGTTTTGACCTTGATGTAATGTGAACAGGTTTTCAAAAATGTTTATGTGTTAGGGGAAATGATGTCAAATCATGTGTGATTTATTCAACCTATGAAATGTTGAATGTATTAGGGGAAATGATGTCAAGTCATGTGGGATTTATTCAATGTATGAAATGCTGAATGTGTTTTTAAAAAGGAAATTTCATTAATTTATTTGTTATTCTGAAGAAGTCTTTTGATGAAACTGTGCTCAATAAATCTCTTATTTATTTTATTAAGTATGTGGTGTGTGGTTCTGTTGTTGCCTTTCTGTGCATACTTCCCACTTCATTTACAAGACTAGGTCTGGAATGAATGCAGGTTAATTTAAGTACAATTTTACCTTCAGTAATGTGTGGACCTCTACTTTGATTTACTCTGACTTACGTGCTGCCTTTATACTCTACCAATTTGCAAAGTAGCTACAACATAAATTCTGCTGATTGTAGTGCTTCCTATCATCTTAACTTCCCCTGTGCTATGCAGAGCTTTGAATGATCCACTATATAAATACAGGCTGTTGTACGACTTGAATGCATATACATCTTCTCTGTATATAGGGTTCACAGGACTGAAAATCATGATGCATGTCTTAACTAAGAGAAGCAAAACCATTTCATATGTTTTAGTACAGAAAGTTTGTGGTGCTAAACATCTGGAGCTTCATGCTGGTATAATAATCAAATAAACCTATGACTTATTTCATTCAACAGGCATTTATTTTTAAATATTGCAGCAATGTGTTCATTTGGGCTTTACTCTAGCTATATAATGCTTTTCAACAACTGTCTCAGTAGCAGATAGATCAAAAAGGCTAAGGCATCTGAATAAGCAGGTTAAAAGCTATGTACAATGTGGGCACATCCGACAGATATGCTTATTGCAGCTGATGTTTGGTGTGCACATTGGAGCCTGTGTGTTCAGTGTGGTGCTGGAAGGCACAGCATACTTCTGCAATGAAATCATACAAGAAGAAATATCAGACTGCAAATACTCATTTGTGCATGCATGAAACATATACAGGACATGAAAGTCAATAGGATATCTTTTTTACAGGGGAGCAAGTCTTCCTGTACCTCAAACATAGGGGACAAGTTCTCACACCCCCAAACTTACATATACCAACTGTGCCGTTGCACAACATTGGGAAAAGGAGGACCTTTGTTGCTTGAGCAAATGAGTCTCACTAGCTAGAGCAGAAAGCACATGCAAGTAAGACCACAAGAATACTGCTTTCAAAAACTGTTTCAAGAACTGTTCTGAAGAAGTCCTAGAGCAGGACGAAAGTGCTTGACTATGTTGGATACACTACAGTTGTGTTCTATTTATTCTGTATGGTTTTTAAGCTATTTTACTACTTTGACTGGCTGGAGTAATAAACCTGTGTTTTTACCAATATTTTGGATCATTTCATGCCTGTGGATTTTTTTGAGACAACAGCACAGAGTGGGTTGTTTGTTCCTTGTGGTGTTTTCTCCACTCTGGTCACTGGTGGTTTGGTTTCTACAGATCCATAAAAAACACTATATAGACCAAGAAACCTTGTGCTGTTTGGAAATTGAAGTGAATGAGGAAGTGTGAACATTTAAAGAACAAAATTTAGAGACTTCTGAAGGGTATAAAAAGAAATATGAACATGGGAAAGATAGAAAGATATGATATGATGCAAAATTTATGCAAAGGAGTAAGCCAAATTAATCAACACAAGAAAGGCAGCCCCAAAGATATTATTTATTTATTTATTTATTTTACATTTGTTAACTGGGATAGTCCAGCTGGATACATGTCCATTTTCAGTGGAGGCCCGGGGAGAAAAGCTCCAAAGAGACAATTTTTACAGTACATAAGGACACACTTGGGTACATATCTCATCTAGATCCATAAGGGTATCTAGTTATTGACACTTATAGGTATAAGCAACAGACACTCATAGGTATAGTCTACAGACAGATACATTTAACATTTAACAATAGTCATTAAACAGTTTTATGTTTTTCAGACAAACACTGTTATGTGTATGTTATCAAACCTTTGATGTGGTGTATATTTATATGCAAGTAACAGATAGGACTCTAGTTTAGGACAATGGTTACGATAGTAATGGTGTGGATCTGGCATTGGTCTGGAATTGAAGAGGGACATAACCATTTGTTGTTGAGGTAATTGTAGATAGCTTTTTTAAATGTAGGTAGTGAGATAATCAGGGAAAAGGATGTAGGCAAGGAGTTCCAGATTTTGGCCACATAAGAAGAGTAAAGGGAGTCTCTGGCATGGTTGTTGGATCTAGTAACAGTTAAAAGTAATTTGTCAGTTGTGCGGAGTTGCCTAGGACAGGAGTATTGTTGGACAATGTTAGTCAGTGAGGGTGATATATTTTGTTGATGGAGTATCTTGTGAGCAGTAACCAGCTGATTATAAATAAGTAAGTTAGGTAGTTCCATCCAGCCCAATTGCTTTAGGTTTAGGCAGTGATGTGTTCTGTAGGAGCTGTTGTTAGCAAATTTGTCTATCTGATTGTAGCAGGTTGTCATTTTGTTGATTTCTGTTTTGGATAAGTTAATCAGGATGGGTGAGGCTTACAGTAGTGTTGTGAGAAGGTGTGTGCGTGCTATAGTAGTTCTAGCATTATGGGTCAGGAATGCTTTATATTTGTAGAGGCTACCTAGCTTTTTGTTAGTATTTTTAATGGTCAGATTGATGTGCATCAAATTTGAGCTTGTTGTCAATAGTAATACCTAGTAGTTTTGTTTGGGTTTCAGGTGATATGGGGGTTACTGTTATTAGAGTGGATAGTAAAGGTGCAGGTGGGGGCAGTAGTGGTTGAGGGATGAAATAATAGTAGCTTGTTTTTTTTGGGGTTGAGTATCAGGCCATTATCAGCCATGTTTCCACTGAGTGAAAGTTATCCTGTGTCTTTTTGTGGAGGTCTTGGAAAGTGGGGGTGTTACATATTATAGTTGAATCATCTGTATATTGAATAAGGCTTGAACCTTTTGTGACTGAGTGAAGATTATTTGTAAAGAGTGAGAACAGCAAGGGGACTAGTATAGATCCCTGAGGTACTCCGAGTGTTACCGGTAGGAGTGGAGACAAGTTATTATTCCATTGTACTGCCTGTTGTCTATTGTAGAGGTAGCTTTTAAACCAGGAGACTGATAAGTTATCTAATCCTAGGTTTATTAGATGGGAGATTAGTTTTTCATGGTTAACCATATCAACTGCCTTTGATAGGTCTAGGAAGAGGGCTGAAGAAAGCTTACCATTATTCCTGTTGTGATTAATGGTATTTATGAATGCTAGCAGGGTTGTGGTTATGCTGTGTCCTGGCAGAAACCCATGCTGTGTATGAGATATGAGCTCTTGATCAATAAGATGTGTCATTAATTGACGGTGAATACATTTTTCTAGTATTTTAGCAAGTGGGGATAATATTGCTATTATTTTAGCGAGTGGGGATAATATTGCTATTGGTCTGTAGTTTGATATGTCATAAGAATTACCTCCTTTGTGTAGGGCTATGATATAGGCAGTTTTCCAGATCAATGGTACTGAACCTTCTGAGATGGATCTGTTTATTAGGATTGAGACTGGTTTTGCTATTTTGTTAGCTGCTAGTTTTAGGAATTCATTGGGGAGGGAATCAGCTCCTAGTGTAGTTGGTTTTAGTTGGGATAGCAGTTTTCTTATATAAGAGGTTGAAGTGGGTTGTAGCTTAAATGTGGGGCAGTTGTTAGGTTTGGGTGGGGCACTTGTAGTATTTGAATAGGTTTGGTTTTGGGCAAGGGCAAGTACAGTCTCAGTAAAGAATGAGTTAAATGATTCAGCTATATTTTCTTTTGTTAGGCCTGTTGTTGGAGGTGGAGTAGTGGTTTTTCTAGGGTGTAGTAACCTATTTAAGCCTGCCCAGATTTTTTTTGGATTGTTTGAGTGTTGGGTTTGATGGGTGATAAAGTAATTTATTTTATCTTGCATAACTAGTTTCTTAGTAAGATTTCTTAACTGTTGGTATGTTTGCTGTTTTGCTGAGTTTTTGTTGGACCTCCAGGCTGTCCAGGCACTATTCCTTTCTTTTATTTTTTGCCTTGTTTCCCTTGATAGCCATGGAACTGTTTTAGATCTAATTCTGGTAGTTCTTGCAGGGGCATGCCTGTTTAGAATCTTTAGGAAGGTAGAGTTGAAGTGTTTGATAGCTTCGTCTAGGGGTAGATAATACAGTTGTGACCAGTTGTAGAGCTGTAGGTCTTGTAAGAGGTTTGGTAAGTTAAAGTGTTTTTTTGTTTCTTATTGTTTGAAGTATAGGGGTTTGGGGGTGGTGGGAGTTATATTTGAGTAGAAAGGTAGTTTGATGATCACTTAGTGAGTCAGGAAGGGTACTTGCTAAATACGAGCAAGGTATTTTGTTTAGTAGAATCCAATCTAAAAGGGATTCTCTATTACTGTTTCTGTCGATTCTAGTGGGTCCTTTGATTAGTTGAGAGAAGTTAAGTAAGTTGATATGATTAGTGGGAGTCTGGGAAGAGCATGTTAGCCAGTCAATATTAAAGTCCCCTAACAAAAGTTTCTTGTGGCATGGTTTGTGATAGCCATTGGAGTAGATTTTCCATGATGGGGATATTATTGCCTGGGGGGATATAGCCTGTAACTAAGTTGATAGTTCTGTTGTTACCTATTTTGAGCTTAGTTAGTAGTATTTCTGCCTTGTCCAGAGAGGGTAAAGTCAACTCCGTTTTAGCTATGGATAATGTGTTTTTATAAAGTAGAGCAATGCCTCCACCTTTCTTCTTTGGTCTATCTTGACAAAGGATACTCTATCCAGGTGGTAGTAACTCTGTATCCTTGGTGATTGGTTTTAGCCATGTTTCTGTTAAACTGATTATATCTGGGAGATATTGTGAGATTAGAGCATGAAGCTCATGTATCTTTTTGTTGATGATCCTGATATTTAGATTTAGAATGAGTAGACTATTTGGTGGTCTGGTATTGATTTGGGTTAGTTTGGTAGGTTTAGTATTAGTAGTAAGATTGGTATCATAAGGGCCTGGGTTAGGTGGATATCTCCATCATTTAATAGTTCACGTTTTTGTTTTTGTAGAGTTTTTACTATCTTTTGTAATATTATTATGTGTTTGTGTGTAATATTAGATTTGGGGTTGGTATTGATTGTTTTAAGAAGGGTATAAGTAGTGGCAGTAGTGCTGAATAGGGAGGGGCTTATTGTGAGGGAATATGTAGAAGGGATGGGAGAGATAATGGATGTGGATTTATGGGTGAAGGAAGTGCTATTTTGTAATGGGTAGTTGTAACAAGTAATATGGTATATAAATGCTAGGTGGAGTAATAGGGTTGTTTGCTGGAGGTAGATCTTCATTTTGATTTAAATTGGTTGATTGGCAGGAATGAATTAAAGTGATGTAATTAAGTGTATGAGGGTAGTAAGGGTATGATAGGTTACAGGAAATGTAGATGGTGGGAAGGATGTTCAGTGGCTGTAAGTTAATTGTGGGAGGGACAGGCCAGGTATAAGTGTAAATGATGTGGGGGTGGGTGAGATTTGGGGATAGGGTAGGGGAGCGGAGTGAGCCCGCAGGGCGAATGGAGTGGGTAGAGCCAAGTAGTGAGGAAAACAATCAGAGATGTGAAAGGTAAGTTCAAGGTAAGGTATACAAGGAGGTCAGGGGCTTACCAGTGGGGGGAAGGGAAGATAAGACTAAATGCAATGGCACACAGGGGTCTCAATGTTATACTGCCCTCTAGTGGTTATTCCTTGTAACAATTTGAGATATCACAGGGGGAAACTGGGAGAGTTATTGGGAAAGGAAATGAAACACTAGAAAGCCAAGGGGAAAGATAGAGGTTAGAGTAATGCATGGTATAGAGGATAGTGAGTGGGAGACTATGGCTGCTGGTATTCCCAGTAGGGACCACTCACTTAAGCTAATAAAACAAGAATTGGTTACAGTTGTAGAAGATAACACATACTCTTTTACTACAATTCCTGCTTCTTAGGCAAGTACAGTACAGGGACGACAGTGGTCCTTTTCAGCGCTGGGATGAGGTAACAGAATTTGAGTATGAAGTCTGTTATTTCTGTAGGTCTTGACCAGGCCAAGGGGCACAGTATCTGGGGAGGTTAATCCTGTCAGGAGGGTTACAAGTCTTTTACTACAGTTCCTGCTTCCTAGGCAAGTACAGCACAGGGATGACAGTGGTCCTTTTCAGCGCTGGGATGAGGTAACAGAATTTGAGTATGAAGTCTGTTATTTCTGTAGGCCTTGACCAGGCCAAGGGGCACAGTATCTGTATCCTGTTTGATACATTCAAACAGAAATATAGCCAAAGACATCCAGATATAGACAATTCCACAATAAAAAATAAGATCACAAAGAAGGACTATAGAACAGTAGATTAGTCAAGCAGAAGTTAAAAAATGGAAGTTGAAGTTATGGAATATATGCAAAGTGAAGGATTCAGTGTAGAAAGTCTAACACAGGTCGCATAACAGCATGATGGAACAACTAGTCCCCAAAGTAAAGAGAAACAAGAGGAGCAGGAGACATCAGAAGAAGAAATATGGACATGGGAAAGAAAAAGAGATGTAATATGGTGCAATATTTATGCAAAGGAGAAAGCAACTAATCAATTCAAAAACAGCAGCACCAAAATATTTGAAGAGAAATACAGGCAAAGACATCTCGGTATGGAAAATTTAAGAAAACAAAGAGGAAAAGTAGAAAAAGGGATTAGTAATGGAGAAGTTAAAGAAATAGAAACTGACGTTATGGAGTAACTGCAAAGTGAAAGATTTAGTGTAGAAATTTTAACTCAGATAACACAACAGGATAGAGCAGTGGACACCCAAATTAAGGAGAAACCAATGGAGCAGGTAGCATGTAATCAGTTGACATATGAAGATACTTAGGAGCCTCTCATAGGAAACCAGTACAAAGGTTCAGTTGGAGCTATACAGCAAGGGAAAGAATAGGAAACTGTGGCAACTCTGACACAGTCAATGTCATGGAGTGATAGCCATTGAGTTCCCATATGAAACAGCAATGGATGACACAGGGCAAAACTGAAGAGAACGTGGCACAGGAAGAAGCTCTGGAACATTCTATAGAATGCCCACAGGAAATGTCAAACAAAGAATGTGCCCTCAGTTTAGAAGAAAATGATCTAAGAGAAGAATTGCTTGGCTTAACAGAAATGGATAGACATATTAAGATCCTTGAAAGAAATAAACTGAAGGTCAATAGAACCCCAAAAGTTAGAAGTTTAATAAATCAGATGAACACAGTAATTAGGACTGTCCATAGAGATTCATGCAATATAACAGAAGTAAATAGGATACATTACAGTGCAGCCAAATTAATAACAGATAAAGTCCTACCACAAAAACACTGGTTAGTAAGGGAAAGGACAAAGGGAAATCGAATACCATCATGGAAGTACTGAATAGAGAAAAACTATAAAGCAGTTAAGACAAGAAGTGTCACTGTTAGAAGCATATAGAAAAGGAAGCAGATCAACAAAAATACTCAGAAAGACAGATGGGATAAAAGCAATGTGCAGTATTATAATGGATCAGGATTTATCATGCACTATCACAAATAATAAACTAAAATATCAGCACAGGCAGAAAAAAACTTAGAAGTTATAGAGATAAATATAAAGGAAAGGTACAAAATAAGCAATTTATTGATGACCCAAAAAAAAAAAAGGTTTGTGGAGAACTGGGAAACAAGGTAAAAGGAACTGAAAGACCACCAAAAAAAGAAGAAATGGATACATTTTGGAGAAATATTTATGAAGATCCTGCAGAAAATAACAAAGATACTAAATGGATAGAAAAAGTAACAGAAAGAATAAGAAGTTCAAATGCACAGGATATGAAATGGGATGAAATAATGGCTAGAGAGATTGAAACAAAATTAAGAAAAGCCTCTAACTGGAAAACCCCAGGCTCAAATGCAGTACCTAACTTCTGGCCAAAACTATTAACATCTTTGCACAAAGATTTATCCATGAGTAAGAACTATTTATATGCACAACCCAAACAGATACGAGCCTGGCTAACAACAGGATATACATTGCTGCTACGTAAGAGTGAACCTGCAAGCTACCCTAAAAGCTATACACCAATAACTTGCCTTCCAATAATGTATAAACTATACACTAGAAATGATGCTGAAAGAGCTTATAGTCATTTAGAAGAAAACTCAATTATGGTTCTATGGCAGTAGAACAAAAGGGTAATATGAGAAAGTCATATGGAACAAAGGATCATTGGTTGTTAAATAAAGTCATAGTGAAGAACTGTAAAAAGGGGAAGAATCTAAGTGTAGAATGGATAGACTACAAAAAAGCATTTGACAGTATCCCACATTTGTGGATAAAAGAGTGCTTAAAAATGTATAAGATACACCCTACACTGATAAACTGCATCACAATAACCATGAAACAGTGGAAAACCACTTTGCAGTTAAGGCACGATAAACTACAAATTATTATTCCCGGGATAAAAATCCAAAGGGAGATATTCCAGTGTGACTTTCTGTCGCTGCTGTTCTTTTGCCTTGCCCTTAACCCATTAAGCTGTCTGCTTAACAAATTAGTTCATGGCTATAATTTGGCTTCCAGAAAGTAACAAAGTGTAAAGACTTTACATCTTCTCTTTGTCATTGATTTAAAACTGTATAGCTCATCAGATGAGGAACTGAAAGCACAACTACAAGTGGTAAAAACTTTATTAGATGATATAAGAATGTCCTTTGGTCTTGATAAATGTGCAAAAGCAATCTTTAAAGCAGGAAAGCTGCAGCACAAAGAAAGCATCATGTTGGGACAAGAATGTGATATAAAAGAACTAGAGCAAGAGGGAGTGTATAAATATTTGGGAATTGATGAAGAATCAACAATAAAACATGAGTAAATGTGAATAAAACTCAGTAAGGAGTATTTTAAAAGACTTTAGTTAATCCTGAAAACAGCAGTGACATCTTGGAACAAAGTTCAAGCTATAAACCAATTTGCTCTTCCTGTCCAAACTTACAGTTTTGGAGTGATTGATTGGACAGATTAGACAGGAAAAACAATAAGGATGCTTCATGCTCATCAAATGATTTTTAAAAATCAGTGCATACCAAGATTATATATTCCCCATTCTGAAAGAGGTATGAGCCTCCTTGAACTTGATTACATGTATAGATCTGCAGTCGTGGGACTGCATACATATTTGCTGAACTCACAAGACCCAAATATAGTGAAAGTTTTGAAACATGAGGAAAATAAATCTAAGATGATTTCCCTGCTTAGTCTAACAGAAGCAGATTGGTGTCAAATGGGAATGGAAATCAAACCAGAAGTAGATAAAATCAGACAGTAACTGAATGTGGCAAAAAAAAAAGAAAGAATATAAGGTGGAGGATCAGATGAGAAGGCAAGAAATGTGGAAAATGTATAAATATAGTTGCAGGTATAGAAAACTCCTGGAACAACCTCATGTTGATCAGGATTAAATGCAGGAATAGTTAACGAGAGGCTTATTTAAACCAAAAGGTGAAAAGTTAACATTGGCGGCACAAGATAGTGGACTAGGTACACACTGGTTTACAAAGTCAATTGAACATGTGGGAGAAACAGACAAATGTAGGTTTTGTAAATCAGAATTGGAAACAGCTGAGCGCCTTGTTGCTGGTTATGACATACTAATGGCAGAAGGACTGTGTACTGAAAGGCATAATAATGTGGTAAGACTGTTGCACTGGGGATTGTGCAAACATTATAATATTGAAGTAAGTGAAAAACACTGGAAACGTGATTCATAAAGCATAATAGAAAATGATGAAGTCTACATCATGTGGGATCACCCATTACCAACAGTTCAAATGACAGATGCATGAAAACCAGATATAGTGGTCCATGAAAAGAAGACGAAAGCATCACTGATCACTGAAATCGCTACACCCAGTGACTATAGTGTCTTGTGTAAAGAGAGACACAAAGTCATAAAATATCAGGATTTGCAGGCATAAATGAGAGCAATGTGGAAGAGAGATACCCAGACAATTCCAACAGTAGTAGGAGCAATGGGTATAAAAAAGGTACCTACAATCATATTTAGATATGTTACCAATACATGTAACTCTGTACAAATTGCAGAAGGAGTCATTACTGGGCACATTGCCAGTGCTGTGAAGAGCACTTCTGGCTGACATCAAAGATTGAAAAAATACTAATTTCATGAACTTTAATCATACTTTGACTTAGCAATGGGGTACTTTCCAGTCATGGTATTAAAAACCCAAATGATTTGGAGAAATTAAAAACAGATAAGGTATTTCATTCCCCCAGTTTAGCTGCCTTGAAGCCATAGTGAGGTAGATGAGAATTGGCAAATTGGCTTTCCTTGGTGCTTTCAGCTAACTAATGCTTCTATATTTAGTTACAACCCATTACTGTCAAGGTCAATAAGTTCATGTCTCTTACGTTCAACATTTTGTTACTGTATTTAACTTGTATTATCTGCCACTAGTTAATTGTTTGATTGGGATGTCCTTCTGTCATAATTTGTGGTTATTAGCAGTCATAATATTCCTATATTAAAGGACAGCCATATCAAAACCTGGAAGAAATATATATTCTTTTCTGATTTGTTATATCCCAAAAATGGCCTGATGTCTCTGACATGTGATGTGATTTAATTTTACAGTCAAGATTTTTGCTGTTTCAGTGTTATTTTTTAGGAACACAGGGTACAGTGTGAAGAGAAAAAAAGTTACTGTGCTCATTTTTCCCCGGATTTACAGTGATAGTAATATTTATTACACATTTGATGGTCTCTGACAAACAAGTCAGTGTGTCTTTTGCAGCAATGTCTTCTGATTTGTTTTAGTGGCTATCTTTTGCATGACACTTTAAAGTACATTTGAATCATCAGTTTGAAAGAATAGCTTGGTGCTGTACCTTAAAATCACATTTGCTAGCCTGAGGGGAGAAGCTTGACAGCTGTAAGTTTTTACACAAACAATAAAAATACTAAATGAAGCTGGTGACTTGGTTTAAGGCCTCGTATTGTCTCTGAAGATAAAATCAATGACCTCATAATTACTTTGATGTCATTAGGTCATAAAAAGTCTAAGATGTAGCTACCATCCCCTTATCTACCTGATGGGAGAAGAAAATAATGCGAGACTTCAGAGAAAGGCAAACTGGAATGCAGAAACTACAGAAATAGCTCTCAGTAGAAAAGAATTAAAGGGAGGGAAAATAAACTTTGTAATAACAAAAGCTTGGCATTTCTATTTGAGTGAACTCCTTTAATGGATGTTCTGTTTTCTTTTAAACATGATAGTTAAAATGCATGCCTAACCACGTCTATGTTTTCTCTTATTCAATGTCTTACCAGGAGAATCTGTCTTTCCTCTGGCAAGCATCTGCCGGCCAAATAATTATGCTTCTACTGTCTTTGCTGTACTAATATTTTACTGGTAGTTAGATAGATAATGTAGTTATCATTCTCAAGTGGTTCTTTTCAAGGTAGATGATGGTTGAGTTAGGACTGGAGTTTTGGGCTGAATTCATAGTTCATAGGTTCATAGTTGAGTACCAAGCTAATTGCTCTTACAAGACATTTTAAGCCTAGCCAATTATCCCTTGTGAGACTCAAACCCTGCACCTTGTGTTTATAAGGCAAACACCTTAGCCATTAAGCCACCGAATTCATTTTATTATTTAGCATATGCATTGCTTGTGATTTGTTCTGTCTTTTTTGTATACAGTTTAACATTCTTATGTTGCAGCATCTTTATCTAGATACTTTTCTCTCTTTCTCCATTAGTTTTTACAGTTTGTCCTTGTACTAATGATTGGCATTCCTGATATAATCTTGTTTACCACTTTTATTGTCCATCCAGACCTTGGCAATTTTTTTTTAACTTATTCCACAGAAACTAAGAGCAGACCGATTTAATTCAGGAAATCAATATGCAAGACTGTCAATGCAAAAGAGTTAAGAAAAGTGACTACAAGTTATTGCTGATGGTTCCTTCTACAACAGCTCTGCTATAGTCATTAAAAAAATAAAATAACACTAATGATGATAATAATAATAATAATAATAATAATAATAATAATAATAATAATAATAACAATGATAACAATAATAATAATACAAATTAAAAAAACTGCCATGGTGACAAGTGGGCTGCAAGTTTACTCAGTATAATGTTGGACTTTGGCAATAACTGAGTCAATATTATTTCTGGCTTTGAAGAATGGGGAAGCAGCAATTTTCTTTGCTTTCTGAAAAATCCATCAATTAAAAAAGGTATTCCTCAACTCACTGTCTCAGATAATGTCTCTGTTAGGTATTCTGAAATGCCTTTTAAACAATAATATAGTTCCCTACTCTAATCTCCCCGGCCGCCAACATGTCATAAAACTGCTTTCACTAAGTTTGTACTCTAGAATTAATCACTAAAACATTGAAAAACACTGAAGAGAATATCACTAGCTGTTTTATGAAAAAGAAGTGCTCTCGTCTTTTGCAAATAACTGAGACTTCATCATCCCAGCTTAATGAAGTCTCAGTTATTTGTAAAAGATGAGAGCACTTCCTCTTTTTAACAAAATGTCCAGTGATAGTGATAGTCTCCTCTGTGTTTTTATACCATTTTAGTGAGTTTTATGTTTGTATAATGGTTTTTGAGGTTTGCTTTCCAGTTTTCATCAATTTATAATAGCATTAATACCAGAATGAAACTAGTAAAATGTTGTGTTTATTATGATTGCCCTGATATGTGAAATTGTACAAGCCTGTTAATTTTGTCCATATAAAAACATTGCTTTATCATTTTGGGGGAAATCACTGTATGAACAGATTTTAGCAAAGCACATTAATGCTGTTTTGAACCCTCTTCCCAAGATGGCATACATCCCAGTAAAATCTTTGGTAAACATTTTGGTAGCCTTATTCCACCATTTCAGTCTGGGTGATATATCAGATAGTTGAAACGATTTCAGGCTGTGTTAGCCTACATATTACAACGTTAATCGTCCTCAGAATAATATTATGATTCATGCTATACATTTTCTTTTTTCATGTATCCAACTGTAATTGATTTTATTCCAGATAATGACCTACTGTCTATCCCACAGATTTTCTCAAATACAAGGTTTCCTATGTGTTACTCTGTCATAGTTCTAATAATTATGATGATTGTTGCTTAAATTATGTAGCGTTTGGTCTTCTCAAGCGCCAAACTATATTTATATGAGGACTTTCTCCTCACATTTAACAACATCATCCTAATTCCAGCTGTTATCAGTTATACATAAATATTTCATTTTCTTCCATTAATTACTGGTTTTCTGTTCATAATAGACATTTACCTACTTCCAGTATGACAGACAGTAAACAGTACTGATTCCATCATAATACACACTTTATGTTGTCTCTAATGCCTCCTTTACCTTTATTAAACTAGCTGCTTATGTTTTATGGCAGGTATTAGATATTCCCTCACATTATGGGACCATTTTAGCCCTAAACTTATTTCACTTAAGGTTTTGACAATAAAACACAATTGTGCTCAAGGAGTAGTGTGACGATATCATCTGTTATCATTAAATGAGCATGCAATGTTTATTGTAATCTTCTACTTGAAACATTTCTTAGGAATGGAAACATGAATGGAACATGAGATTCAGAATTATTTTCTATAACTGTGAATGTAAAATGTGAGTTTTTATCCTTTTTTTAATTTCTCCAAGTTTTCTGGGTTTCTAATACCATGACGGGAATGGACACAATTCCTAAGTCAAAGTATGATTAAAGTTCATGAAATTAGTATTATTTCACTCTTTGAAGTTAGCCAGAAGTGCTCTTGCAGTGTGCCAGTAATGACCTCCTCTGAAGAAGCAATTGTGAAAATAGACTGTGAATAGCCTTTTCATTTGTTTTATTGTGAATTAAAGTGTGGTTTTACCTGTGGTATGCTCTCTTTCAATTTGTACTTTATTTGGATTGATTGGGCAGAAAGTATTTTACCAACTTCTGGACTTTTATTGCTGCTGTGTTTTTTTCAGGTCAGTAAAATATTTAACGGGCCATAGTAAGTTGGTTAAGGTAAGCAGGTTGGGTACTTCTAGCCAAGATAGTTGTTTAAGGGACTGGAAGTGATGAGTCCTAAAAGCTGAATCACTTTCAAACTTTGCTATTTTGTTTTGACAGATGTTTATCTTGGCTAAATCAGATTTGTTGAGATTAATGAATATGGAGGATGCATAGAGAAGTGTGGAGACTAGGTGGGCTCTGGCAATAATGGTTCTAGTATTATTGGAAAGGTATTTTTTGCATCTGCATGCAGTTCCAAGTTTTTTGTGAACTTTTTTTTATTGTTTGGGCAATATGTATGTCGAACTTCATGTTTTGATCTGTTATTAACACCTAGAAGTTTGGTTTGGGGGACTGTTGTAATAGGGGTTTTGTTGCTTGAAATTATTTTGAATTATTGCTTGAAATTATTTTGATTGAAGGGATTGGATCTATGCCTTTTTGGAATGAAACAGCATCATCTTAGTTTTGTCTGGGTTGAGTATGAGTTGTGCATCTGATAGCCATGTTTTGACTGCAGGAAAGGATTCTAGTGTTATTTTTTGAAGTTCTTGGAGGATTGGGGGTGAATAGATTAGGGTTGAATGGTCTGCATATTGGACCAATGTAGCATGTAGGGAGGCAGTATGGTACAGTAAAAGTTAACAGTCAGAAATACTGCAATCTGACATATGCGGCATTACTCATAGGCCACAAAGACCAAAAACATCTCTGATTGCTTATGCAGAAAAAAAAATTACAAGAAACTAGAGGGAACTTGTCAAACATTATACACATGTAGAGGTAACTCACACAAACATATTTCTATACGTATGACAACAGAAAGATTCAAATCCTGTAACTTAGGAGAAAGAAGCAGCTCATTAAACAGTCAGAGCTTTAGTCACCTGTGTTAACTGCCAGACATTTAAGTAATTTCAGTTTTAGCTCAACTGAAACACATTTTAAGGTTTTAGCTATAGGTCACTAAGTTACAACTTCTCAGAGTGTACACTGGCCATGCATGTGCCCTGAAAGTGGGTTAAACCAAAGACAGAGATGAATTGCCTATAAAATTACACCTCCTTACCCAGGTATGCCTTGCAGGCCTATCCTCTATAGTCTTTCCCTCCCTACAGCATCAACATCTCATCATAGCTCTCAACCTTTCATCATTAAATGTGGAAAATTACCTTCATAATGTAAAATAAATGGGCAAGATATGAAACACTAACAGCTTCCTAAGAACATCATATAGGAAGCTCACAGGATGGTTATATTTGTTATTTTATACTTAGAGAATATTACTTTGATGGAATAATGTAAATCAGTATTATTTACCATGATGGATGTCAATTAATACAGTTCTTAACCCTGAATGTACGACAGGCCCTTTCAGTTTGGAAAGGTGAGGAAAAGGGATTTCTTAATACTTAAAATGATGAACATTCCTCATAATGAAGTACATTTGAGAGGTATGCATCTCACACCCTCAACAAACATGGATCACCTTTCATTTATTTATGTGTATTTTCATAGTTAGATTTTTTTGTTGCATGAGCATTTTCTGAAGAATAAGATGCATGTTTCTAATGTTTTGCATTATTGATGCACTGCAATTCGTGGTGATTTACCAGCAAATCATAAATCACCTTTTTTAACAGGTCATTAGCACTCCCAGTAATAGATTATTTCAATTGTCAGTATCAGTCAATGAAACCAAACTCAATCCTGTGAGAAATTGGCAGTGTTATTACTTAGAAAAATAACTTTATAGATATACAATGCATTTGTCCTGTTAGATTTTCACATATTACAGTACATATAGGCATAGTACAGCCTACATATTATATATGTTATAATATATATATATATGTAGAGAGAGAGAGAGAGAAAAACAAAGGAAACAGTGATATCCTACAATACTTTTTATTTGTTTTAGCACTGTGTTCTCCAGGGAACATACGCTTCGCACATGGAACATACGCTTCGCACATGCCAGTAGTATATTTTGTACCATATTGTATAGTATCATGTGAATTTAGAGCTCAATTCTGAATGAAAAGACCAAGATGATTGTCTGAAATGGGCACAGTAACACCTGCAACACTTTGGCTAGGTGATTATGCTAATGCCATGATGACATCATGCATATGTTTAAGCCAAATAGTTGGCATAATTGACTGGCAATTACTGAGTAGTCTGTAAGAGACTGAGTAGAGGGACAGGGCTTTTAGCCTGTCTGTGTAGGGTAGATGTTTGAGGCCCTGGATTATCTGGGTGAGGAACCTCTGTAGTCTCCCTAGCTGCTGCATGTGCTTTGTGAGGTACATGCCAAAAGGGGCATTGTACTCAATAATGGGTCTTATAAGGGAAGAATATAAGGATGTTATCACCACCTTGTCCCTAGAGGAGATATCCTTACTAATGAGGTGGGCCATGTAGAAAGCTTTCCGTACAACAGAGTCAATATGGTGGTCAAAACTCAGTTTGCTACCAACCTGGGTGCCCACGTCCCTCATGACGGATTGAATGCTTAGTACCTTATTATCAATGTGATAATTTGTGAGGGTGTCACTCTCCCCAAAAGGGATGACGATGCATTTTTCAGCATTCTGTTTGAGGGCAAGTTTCTGGCACCAGTCATTTGTTTGGGTAAAACCTTCTTGGAGGATGTCCACATCACTAGGGGAATTGATGACAGCACCCAGCTTGGTCAGCCATAGCCCACTAGATTTGGCCTGCACTTCCAAGAAGTATATCCCAAACAGCAGCAGCCCCAAGACCGATCCCTGGAGTACATTGCTTGTTATGGGTCTACTGCTTGAGGTGGCTTCCCCTATTTTGACTAGGTGGGTTCTGTCAATGAGCCAGTGGAAACTGTATTTTTTGCCTTTGAGAGGGCAGTGATGACTTGCTCCCTAGAGATATGGGGAGGGGGCATGTACTGGGGATGTCCTGTTTTACTGATGGGGGGACAGAGGAGTGAAGTTTTCACTGAACCTGTCTGCCAGCAGGTTGGCTATATCTACATCGTTAGTGTATGTGGTGCCCTTGACCACCAGTTCTGAGCAGATCTGGGTGCTTCCCATGAGATTGTGGACATATGTAAAGAAGCCCTTATGATTGTCTTTAGTAGATGTGGCCAGTTTGGACTCGAAGTTTGCTTTGGAGGATTTCAGTAGTGCTCTTATTTGCTTGTTCAGGCTAAGGAGAGATTGCTTCCAGTTTAGACACATGCTCCTTCTTGGTCCTGCACAGCTATTTTTTCCTTTTATTATAGAGTTTATTTATTGTAAATGTCCACCAGACAGGTTTACTCTTCCTTGATTAGGATGATTTCATCCTGTCTGGTATTCCTGATTCCATGCAGCTATACCCTGTTCCTTTAGCAACTTTCTAAGCTTATAAGAGCAATATTTAAAATCGGTCACTCTCTTTGGTCCTTTGTCCCCCTCCTTACTATAGTCTTTGTCCAGATTTCTTGTGTTTAGAGGCCGAGAGATATGCTGGGGACAGTCAGGGACACTTTTAAAATATCAGATCTAGTAACTTGAGACATTGACAGAATAAATGAATGTGAATTAATATCCATTTTCTGGTAAAATAAGTCTATACCTATGTGTCATTATTTATTAAATGCAATTCACGTTTTCTCCAAAAGTCACCAGTTTTAGGAGAGGTTTAGAGGGATGGAGCTAAATTTTGAGTCAAAATCTGGCAGTTTTGTTCCCCGATGAATTCTCGGCTGAGGTGCTTTTTGTGCGGAGTCTGCATGTCCTCCCAGTGTTATTTTCTATGCAGCTTCCTCCACTA